>NW_007377982.1:23594-23683 GCF_000475195.1 Diaphorina citri | reverse complement strand
ATCGGATTTCAGCAGGAATGCCGAGACCGATATCGTATGCCGTCTTCTGCTTGAAAAAAAAAAGAAAAGCAGGGCCGAGAGGAGAGCAC
>NW_007377982.1:11954-23583 GCF_000475195.1 Diaphorina citri | reverse complement strand
GGACTTGCCCATAGTCACCATTCAGGTCCCTCAAAAGAGCCAGTGTTATTGTCTGTGGCTTGACAGGGCTGGTTTTGTCTCAGTTTTACGTCCTCCAGCGAGACTAATCTATATACCTATCAATAAAAACAATCTGTGAGTGCTCTAATGATAATATTTTACCTATATGATTTTCACGTTATATGGATTATCATTTCAAGTGTGTTGCTCTAATAAAATGCAATTAGTTTATTATCAACCCAGTGACATGACATGCGGCATAACACACTTGAGGACCAGTCAATGCCATGGGCTTATCAAATAATACGAATACCGCCACCCACCTACATGTACATATTGTACAGAAAATTGTACCTTGTACAATGTACATTGTACACCCATCAAAATCATTACGGTACGGTTTGTAACCGTGTGATAGATGCTATTTCTGACGATGAAATTACACTGAATACTCTCTGGTCTCTATGCCTCCCTTGGTAATGCTTTTAGGTATACCTCAAGTTTGACATAGCTTTCCAATTTTCCGTTTAATGAGTCATATAGGTACTCGTACATGGAGATATCGTACCACGCGACGTTGCGTCGTAAGGTCGAGGCCTGACAGGTACGTCTGAACAGGTCCGCCTGTCAGGTCTACCTGATAACTGATAGTGAGTGATGGATTATCATTTCAAGTGTGTTGCTCTAATAAAATGTAATTAGTTTATTATCAACCTGATGACATGACATGCGCCACAACACACTTTAAGACCAAGGTCAATACCATGGGCTTATCAAATACGAATACCGCCACCTACCATGTACATTTTGTACAGAAAATTGTACCTTGTACAAGGTACATTGTACGCCCATCAAAATCATTACGGTACGGTTTGTAACCGTGTGATAGATGCTATTTCTGACGATCAAATTACACTGAGTACTCTCTGGTCTCTATGCCTTCCTTGGTAATGCTTTTAGGTATACCTCAAGTTTGACATAGCTTTCCAATTTTCCGTTTAATGAGTCATATACTCGTACCTGGAGTGGAGATATCGTACCACGCGACGTTGCGTCGTAAGGTCGAACACTCACTATCAGGTAGGCCTGACAGGTACGTCTGAACAGGTCCGCTTGTCAGCTCAACCTGATACCTGATAGTGAGTGGCCAGTCAAAGAAATCATGTCCAGTTGTAAAGGCCCACTTACTCGAAAAAGCTGCCAGAATTTGTCTCAGCTGGTATTTGTCGATCATCTTTTCCAGTGCAACTTATATATGATCAGCTGTGTGAAAACACAAATAGTGAGTGGCCAGTCAAAGAAATCGTGTCCACTCTACCCTATTGTAAAGGCCCACTTACTCGAAAAAGCTGCCAGAATTTGTCTCATCTGGTATTTGTCGATCATCTTTCCCAGTGCAACTTATGATCAGCTGTGTGAAAACACAGGCCTGTGGTTATTTTGGTGAAAAAAATTACATGTCATTCGACAATCACTCACAAACACGATCCAAATGGTGTCAACACTTGAACCGACACGAAACCACTGTGTCACGAGACTGGAAATAGAGCTCTGGCGAATTTGGTCGAACTGTGCCGAACCATTATCTGAAATCCGAGCTGGAAAATGATCCGAACAAATATTCCGCGGACAAGAACACACATGTGTGTTTGTGAAAATCATGTGTTTGTTTTGTTACAGGGGCCGTCTGGGGATTTGCATGGATGAGTCAGAAATACTTTGTTTTGCTGTAATTTCTGAATGGTTTGTCCGATTTGGATGAAATTTGACGAACATGTTTGACCATTTTAACACCTAAAGGACAATTTTATTGCTCATTTTTTGGACTCCCAAGGGCCTCTAGGGTCCCTGTAGAATAAAAGTTCGCAATCTAATAAAAGCACAATTTTCTGATAGCTCTGAAATTACGTTGATCGAATTATTAGAACGTTAGTTTTTACAAGATAAATTTTAATTAATTTAATGAAGATATAAATTTCATAAAAATACTACAGGAGAGCGAAAAAAAAGAGTAAACTTTGCAGGAAATAAATGAAGAAATTTAAAGAGTTGCAGGAAAGAAGAATGGGAATTTACGATCCTCTTTCGTTCCTCTCTAGTAACTTGAAAATGTGAAAATTTTCTCAATCTAAAAAGTACCTATTAGAAAGTAAAAACTAAGCAACGTGAGAAGTAAGTCCTTACACGAACTAGGTAGGTACTTACACCAGAATTAATGAGAAATGGGGAATATGGGAGGTGAGAATGGGACATAAAAATGTGACTTCCATCTTACATAGGTAGAAATTTGTACTAGTCTCTCCCCTCTTTACGTGGCAAATCCTAACTAGGAAATTAGGTATTCGAAAAAAAAAGAGTAAACTTTGCAGGAAATAAATGAAGAAATTTAAAGAGTTGCAGGAAAGAAGAATGGGAATTTACGACCCTCTTTCGTTCCTCTCTAGTAACTTGAAAATGTGAAAATTTTCTCAATCTAAAAAGTAATAGAAAGTAAAAAAACTAAGCAAAATGAGAAGTAAGTCCTTACACCAACTAGGTAGGTACTTACACCAGAATTAATGAGAAATGGGGAATATGGGAGAATGGGACATAAAAATGTGACTTCCATCTTACTTAGCTAGAAATTTGTACTAGTCTCTCCCCTTTTTACGTGGCAAATCCTAACTAGGAAATTGTTTACGGTCTAGTTGTTTCGAGGACTGAAGATGCAGCGCTTTTGTATTTTAATTAAAGAGACTACAATAAATATTAACTTTAATAGTATAAATGTAATAAAACTTCCGTATAATATACAATAATTTTATTTTTTTCTTCTTCAACTTTTAAATTAGCTTTTAGTTTTGAACCCTTGCCAAAAGCTGTTCACTTTCCTTTTGCGTCGGCTCGCGGCTGTCGTGGCTTTGTAAATAGGAAAAAATATCCCTTAAAGTGATAAAATATTTAATAGATCCTTTGAAATTTTTCCCCACGTAATTGGCATATTGCGTTCAGACAGTTAAGGTAGAACCACACCACTATCACGTCACGTGAGCTCATGGGGAATCAGAAAAATGCGGTTCAAAGTTCTCCCATAATATACCTAAGTAGTATACGGTAATTTCGGTCATAATAGGCACACTGCCCTCACGTCACGTCATGTGATAGCAGGGCTGCCATTGCCGTGAAATTCTTCTCTTGTTGTTATGATGATTTACTACAATGCCTATACTTCATTGACAGTGCCTAGGTACATATTTGTTGTGTAAAATTCTGAATTAGGACCCCTATTTTTCTCTTCGCCAGTCCATCAGATTTCCACCCAAGTCTAATTCATCACTTGAACTTAGCCCCCCCTCCCTCTTTTTACTTTCTATTACACTCTGTATGGGGACATGGGGAGCCTATACAATCTAATAAGAAAGTATTGGAATCGGAATCTACGAACTTTCAATATCGGGAAATGTGTGGAAGAAATTTGGAAATATCTGTTTTAGGGTCCCTTTTATTTTTTTCTTCTTCAACTTTTAAATTAGCTTTTAGTTTTGAACCCTTGCCAAAAGCTGTTCACTTTCCTTTTGCGTCGGCTCGAGGCTGTCGTGGCTTTGTAAATAGGAAAAAAATATCCCTTAAAGTGATAGAATATTTAATAGATCCTTTGAAATTTTTCCCCACGTAATTGGCATATTGCGTTCAGACAGTTAAGGTAGAAACACACTACTGTCACGTCATGTGAGCTCATGGGTAGTCAGAAAATTGCGGTTCAAAGTTCTCCCATAATATACCTAGGTAGTATACGGTGATTTCGGTCATAATAGGCACACTGCCCCCATGTCACGTCATGTGATAGCAGGGCTGTCATTGCCGTGAAATTCTTCTCTTGTTGTTATGATGATTTGCTACAATTCCTATACTTCATTGACAGTGCCTACACATTTGTTGTACAAAATTCTGAATTAGGACCCCTATTTTGCTCTTCACCAGTCCATCAGATTTCCACCCAAGTCTAATTCATCACCTGAACTTAGCCCCCCTCCCTCTTTTTACTTTCTATTGCACTCTGTATGGGGAGCCTAAACAATCTAATAAGAAAGTATTGGAATCGGAACCTACGAACTTTCAATATCGGGAAATGTGTAGAAGAAATTTGGAGATATCTGTTTTAGGGTCCCCTCTGGTCCTAAAAATGTTTTATTTAGCGATTTAGCCCATTGTGGGTACATTGGTTCTTATTAGGTATGTATGTTTGAATGTATTCCCCCCCCCCCCTCAAGTTTTGATCTAGTTTAGTCGAAAAATATTTTGGGTTTGTATGTTTGAATGTATTCCCCCCCCCCCCTCAAGTTTTGATCTAGTTTAGTCGAAAAATATTGCTTTTCTGGTTTCTAAGTTCAAAATATTATGATAACGGAAAGTCGTGGGATGTTCACACCCGATTTTTATTTCCTCATTTTGATTGCCGTCTTTCTCCCACCACTTCGCTTTCCATGATTGATTCGAGTTTCCTTATCGGTTGATGAATAATATAGCGTGTTGGGAGTTCATTTCCGACTAATAATTGAAATTTTCATATTAAGAAAAGTCAAAATGCTGTAAGTGTATTCTAGGAATGGTTTTTGTGTATCAACTCCGCCTTCTTGATGGAATGATTTGATTGCTGGACGAACAATTTGAGGCTAGAGTGAGAATCGTAAGCGCTGGGTCGTGGGTTCGAAACCTTCGCGTATTTTGCTTACGGCCGTGGCATTTCAAACTGTAGGTATAAGAGAGTCCATCACTAATTGATTCAACCCAAAGGATTCTGGTGTCTCAAAAGTGAAAGAAGGTATTATACACATTTCTGAGAATTCACGAGTTGTACGTTCTGGACAAAAATGCATGGAAATCGAACTCCGGACCTCCTGGCTGGTAATCAACCAAACACCCTTCCTATTGTGTTCGCTCTGAGTGACTATTGTGTAGTAACTCGTTTTTTATGAAGTGTGCTGATGATGATTACCTTATTATGAGTAAGTTTCAATTCTCTCCTACCAATATGTTCTTATGATTGCTTATTACCAGTAAGTTTCAATTCTCTTCTACCAATATGTTCTTATGATTGCTTTCATCATGAAAATTTCCATGAGGTTCCATTTCCATTGTACCTAGAAAGAAAAAAAAAGAGAGAGAGAGAGAGAGAGAGAGAGGGGGGAGAGAAAGTTAATGTGTTATGCTGAGTTGTTGAGAGGAGTGAAAGTTTGTAACTTTCTTGAAGGACAAGAAGAAATAGGCCAGTCATGATGGGTAATCTGGGGGTTGAGGGTTCAAATCCCAGGCAAAGCATCTGAAATAAAATTTCATAGTGCATTAATTAGGTACATTTTTGTTTATCTGAGAACTTGACCGGTAGCCTAATCCTGTAGTCAACTTCAAGTTTCAAGCAAAGATCAACAGAAACTGTCCTACGTTTTACCACACGAAAATTCACCTCAGTCAAGTAGTGTTTTGCTCAGTGAATATCGAATCCAGAGGTTGGTGGTTCAAGCCCAAGACATGTCATAAAATTTAGCACAATAGGTAATTATAGGCACTACTACGTCCCTATATCAATCACAGAAAGACATTGTGCTATACAAATTTCTTGACACTCCTAATAGCAGTCTGAAAATCTGCTTTGACTGGACTATCATGGGCTGAAGAATTTGCATCAACATACATTTGGTTGGTCTGGAAGTTGGAAAAAAATCTGTATCCTCACGGGAATAGGAACCTTAATTCAAAAATTTTAATCAAAACTTTAATTTGTTGTTTGTCTTCTTTTTACTAGGTTCTTCCTTTTTTTTTCTCTAGTAAATTTTCCAGTGAATATCGAATCCAGAGGTTGGTGGTTCAAGCCCAAGACATGTCATAAAATTTAGCACAATGGGTAAATACAGGCACCTACTACGTCCCTATATGAATCACAGAAAGACATTGTGCTATAAAAATTTCTTGACACTCCTAATAGCAGTCTGAAAATCTGTTTTGACTGGACTATCATGGGCTGGAGAATTTGCATCAACATACATTTTGTTGGTCTGGAAGTTGGAAAAAAAATCTGTATCCTCACGGGGATAGGAACCTTAATTCAAAAATTTTAATCAAAACTTTAATTTGTTGTTTTGTCTTCTTTTTACTAGGTTCTTCCTTTTTTTTCTCTCTAGTAAATTTTCCTAACAGAGCTTTCCAATCTTTGAGACCTTCGGAAAGCTACATATTTTTTCAGAGATCAGAATCATTTCCCGATTTAGAAAATTTGGACCGATTGCAATACTTTCATTACTAGTATAGCTCCGCTATACTGTAGTAATAGAAAGTAAAAAAATCGTACCGAAATAAAAGGACAGGACGATAAGACCTTTGGCGAAAGAAAGAACAAAGACATAGAAGACTATTTAGGAAGAAATATATAAAAGAATTGAGAATAAAGTACAGAAGAATCGAGAAGAAAGATATAGAAGAATAAAGACGGATGTACGAAAAAAAAAAAGAAAAAAAAAAACAAAAAAAAAAAAAAAAAAAAAAAAAAAGGGGTTTAAAAAAAAAAAAAAAAAAAAAAAAAAAAGAGTGGGAGAAATAAATAATTATAAAGGGTAGAAAATCTTGTAACTAATCTTCAAGAAGATAATAATAGACAATAAATATCAATTAAATTGGAAAATAGGAAAATAATTGAACTGTTCAGGCTCCAATTTGTTGTGATGAAATAATTTTCTTTTAATTGTTTATCATTGAGAATGAGAATTTGTTTTATTGCCTAAGTAAAAGGTACCCATTTTTATAAGTTTTCATTTGAGTTAGCAAAACAGGCGAAAGTACCATCACAGAGGTCGCTTATAATATTTAGTAATACCTAGATGCCTATGTACCTACTTCGTAAAAAGATAAAGATGCACTAACGAAGAAATGAAGGAAGGACAGAGAGGACACGTAGAATCTATTTACAGATTATTATCATTGTTTATTTATTGACATTCATTTCCAAAATGTATCCGGGAGAAGGAAAAAAAGAAAATAACCAAGAAGATTGGAAGAAAAATAATGCACCCGAACGAGGATTGAAATAAAAAGAGAAGAAGAAGAAGACGAAGACGAAGGAGGAGGAGGAGGATGAGGAGAAGAAGAAGAAGGAGAAGAAGAAGGAGAAGGAGAAGAAGAAGAAGGAGAGGAAGAAGAAGAAGAAGGAGGAGAAGAAAAAGAAGAAGAAGGAGTGAAAAGAGATGGACATTGGGAATGATTTTAGGGAGAAGGGGGGCACCAAAATCAAGTAAAAAGTAATTTTAAAAATGTCACATTACGAGAAAAAGAGAGCGATAGAGAGAAAGAGGGAGAGGGAGGGACGGAGAGAGAGAGAGTTGAATGAAGGGGTCAGAGAAATGTTCCCTAGGGACCATGTATTACCGCCCTGTTGGACGTCTCAATTTATATACAGGAATAAAAATTGTTTTTCATTTATTATATTGGATTTTATTTTATTTTTATTTTTTATTTATTTTTTTTTTTTTACTCCATATTACTATTTTTTAGTCACATACCTATGTACGTCCCTGACCGGCCTTTGCATTGATTGTTCTTTTTTTTTCAGCATTTCCCCTCCTCAGAAAGCAATCAGAACGGCTGGCTGACTGGACTGGAAAAGGACAAAGGGTCACTCACTACTTATGTGATGAAAATTTGGAAGGACATTTGGATCCGGGTGGTCATACTATCACAGCCTGAAATTATAACTTTCGTCAGTAAATTCCAATGGCCATCTTAGAACCTACTTTACCAATAAGTTGGGTGTCTGGCAATACTCGTAGGTACATACATAGGTCAGTTTCATAATCTATTTTGTGTTAGAATGAAAAGCACCTATGACAAGTCTGACAAACCGAAATGTTTCTTCTTTTCATGTCATCTCTTCACAAGGCACAATCTTAAATAATCCGTCAGCGCAAAGTACGTTATGTGAGTGGTGCTTGTAGGTGCTTGTATCTCGTACTTTTCTTTATTTCAGGTTTCTAAAAGCTACAAGGTGAACCCAGTGAGTTGTTGCAATGAGAGAGAAAAAAAGTTGTCCTAAAAACCCTATTATCCTGTTATAGGTATACCTCATAGTCTGCCTTTTCTAACATATACCTGATAGGTAAGGGACCTAAACTACCTCTAAAAGCAGAAGCATGAAAAACGAGAGAAGGGGAGGAAAGGTACAAAAAAGGGAAAAAAGGTGCCGTCAAAACGGGAAATAAGGACGGCGAGTGACGTAAATCCGTACGCTGTAAGACATTAAATGGAACGAAATTTGATTAGACACACAAAAAGGGATAATACTAAAAAGTTGAAAAACTTCGTAAAAACTGTCCGGTCCATTTCGGTCATAAATAAAAACAGACATAATTTAATTAGAGCTCCTGGTTGTGTAAGACTTATAAAAACGGCTTTTGTTGGACACTAGGGAGAGGAGGGGGGAAATAAACGAGAAGAGGGAAGCTTGGGGTCAAACGGTATCTTTATACCTGTAGTATACATTGTTAATGGAGGTTATTATAAGGTACACTATACGGGGAAGAAGTTTCATTTTTCCACGTAATTTTCTGCCCTTTTTAGATCGCACCACGTACCACATCAAAAATTTTGTGTAGGTAGGTATCTAAGTATCTGCACTTGTGTGACTGAACATACCTAGATGTCAAAAATTAAATAAAAATGGTACCTGCTATACCTACTGCCTCTATAAGCTCCAATAAAATCAAATTATTTATAAAAAAAAAGCCACTTTCTGGGTCGAACCTGAATTCTGAGCCCACCAGCAGATCTAATACCATATATTCTTTTTCTCCTTTTAAAATTCCCTGACACGGAATGAAAAGAAGAAAGTAGGTATATCATTATTTATGTAATACCTACCTACTGCCAGAATGAGACTGAAAAGTCCCCTCGAAGGAAAGTTAGGTACCTACCTAAGACCATAGCAGTTACAGTTCCCTCTGTCAAACCTCTTAAAAAAAGAAGAAGAAGAAAGTAGGTAGATAATTATATGTAATACCTATACATACTGTCAGAATGAGACTGAAAAGTCCCCTCGAAGGAAAGTTAGGTAAGACCATAGCAGTTACAGTTCCCTCTGTCAAACCTCTTAAAAAAAGAAGAAGAAGAAAGTAGGTAGATAATTATATGTAATACCTACCTACTGCCAGAATGAGACTGTAAAGTCCCCTCGAAGAAAGTTAGGTAAGAAAATTACACTAGGCTTGAGTCAATCCCTCAGCTCCTGATGTAAAACGCTTACACACTGGGAAGAAAAATAGTTAATTTAAAAAGTTTAATTCGAGTTTAATATATTGGTGGCGCGGTGTACCTACTTATAAGTTCTAAATTAATGTGAGGAGAGGAACACAACGGATTTAATAAATAACTTTAAAGAGAGAAAATATTCAAAGCGGAAAAATTAAACATGAGAAAAATGTATCCGGGAGAAGGAAAAAAGAAAATAACCCAAGAGATTGGAAGAAAAATAATGCACCCGAAAGAGGATTGAAATAAAAAGAGAAGAAGAAGAAGACGAAGGAGGAGAAGAAGAAGAAGGAGAAGAAGAAGAAGAAGACGAAGGAGGAGGAGAAGAAGAAGAAGGAGAAGAAGAAGAAGAAGAAGGAGGAGAAGAAGAAGGAGAAGAAGAAGAAGGAGGAGAAGAAGAAGGAGAAGAAGAAGAAGGAGGAGAAGAAAAAGGAGAAGAAGAGGCGTATGGTACAGGTGGGCCAATAAATGGTACGTTTTTTAGGTGGGCGAATAAATGGTACACTTACCCTATTTATATAAAAAAAAGCCACTTTCTGGGGTCGAACCTGAATTCTGAGGTCACCAACAGATCTAATAGGTACCATAGATTTTCTTTTTCTCCTTTTAAAATTCTGCCTGCGATTGTTCTTTTTTTTTCAGCATTTCCCCTCCTCAGAAAGCAATCAGAACGGCTGGCTGACTGGACTGGAAAAGGACAAAGGGTCACTACTCATGTGATGAAAATTTGGAAGGACATCAAAATCTGAACCGACCTTTTTCATAACCAACTTTGACCGTTCTTCCCTAGTGTAGGTGTTCTCTTATAGGTAGCAATTTTCAACCTATGTACATCTAAAAGAGATCTTCTGCATGCAAAACAGCACAGGTAATAATAATCAAAGACCATCTTAACTTTTCACATTATACCTTGTATTCTTACCTCCATAAAAAATAGCCCAAGAACTAAGATATTAATGGAGAGAGAGAGAGAGAGAGAAGGGAAGAGAAAAGAAGAAGAACGAAGGGAGAGATAGAGGCCTTAATACAATTTGGAAAATCACCAAGCGAAGCGAAGTGTGTATCTTGTGGATGTAAAATAAATGCGAGGTGTCCACAAAGGTAAAGAAATACCCCGTGTAAATTTGTCCTCTTTCTTAATGTTCGCATAATTCTTCAAGAATTTCCCTTCCGCTTTTCTTATTTCTTGCCAGGGGTGGAAGATTTTTGAAAACTTTCTTCGGAGACAGAATAAATTACTCTTTTTAACATTTTCTGAGCTCACCCTCTCTCTCTCTCTCTCTCTCTCTCTCTCTCTCTCTCTCTCTCTCTCTTTCTCTCCCTCTCTCTCTCTCTCTCTCTCTCTCTCTCTCTCTCTCTCTCTTCATCTCCCTCTCTCTCTGTCTCTCTCCCTTTCTCTCTCTCTCTCTCTCTTTGTTCTTCTTTTCTCCCTATCTCTAGTTCATTTCCAAACTGAGAGGATTGAGCCGAAACCCAATATTTTGTACTTGGGTCTACCTTCCTAGGTAGCTTATTCGATTCAACACGAAAATTTGAACATACCTGGATATCAAAAATTAAATAAAAATGGTACCTGTTACCTACTACCTCTATAAGCTCCAATAAAATCGAATTATTTATATAAAAAAAGCCACTTTCTGGGGTCGAACCTGAATTCTGAGGCCACCAGCAGATCTAATAGGTACCATAGATTTTCTTTTTCTCCTTTTAAAATTCTGCCTGACACGGAATGAAAAGAAGAAAGTAGCCAGCCTAGTTAGCTTAGTTGGCGGTGCGTCTGCCTTGTAAGCGCTAGGCCGCGGGTTCAATTCCCGCCCGGGGCGGATTTTATCCTGATGGGATAATGTTCGTTCTCTGAACGGCTGGCTTTCTCCTATCCTGTCTTCCTTCTCTCTTCCATTTCGGGACGATAAGACCATAGCAGTTACAGTTCCCTCTGTCAAACCTCTTAAAAAAAGAAGAAGAAGAAAGTAGGTAGATAATTATATGTAATACCTACCTACTGCCAGAATGAGACTGTAAAGTCCCCTCGAAGAAAGTTAGGTAAGAAAATTACACTAGGCTTGAGTCAATCCCTCAGCTCCTGATGTAAAACGCTTACACACTGGGAAGAAAAATAGTTAATTTAAAAAGTTTAATTCGAGTTTAATATATTGGTGGCGCGGTGTACCTACTTATAAGTTCTAAATTAATGTGAGGAGAGGAACACAACGGATTTAATAAATAACTTTAAAGAGAGAAAATATTCAAAGCGGAAAAATTAAACATGAGAAAACTCGAGAGAGAGAGAGAGAGAGAGAGAGAGAGAGAGAGAGAGAGAGAGAGAGAGAGAGAGAGAGAGAGAGAGAGGGAGAGAGGG
>NW_007377982.1:4602-11894 GCF_000475195.1 Diaphorina citri | reverse complement strand
GTAAAGCGAAAGAGAGAGCGAGGGAGAGAAGAGAAAATAGGAAGAAAGGGAAAAAGACCTTTTATGTTTTCCCTCTAACACAAAAGTGAACTGGTCTTCTCTGGATAAAACGCCCGTAGAAAGAAACAGAGGAAAAGAAGAAGAAGACGAGGAAGAAGAGACGAAGAAGAAGAGAAGGCAGAAGAAGAGCATTGAAGAAGTAGACAAGAAAAACTCTTTAATTCATTCTGGAAAGTAATTCAGCAGAAATGCCAGACAACAGCAAAACAGATGCAACCAAGAACGAAACAACAACACAGATCACCCAACATACAGACAACAGCAACAACACACAACAACCAACAACAACAACAACAACAACACAACAACAACAACAACAACAACAACAACATCGCTGAAAGTCGAAAGCGGCTCTACCACTATTTCTCCTTCTACATAGACGATAATGTGGCCCCAGGGTTCCACTACCAAAGATCGGTACAAAGTAACCGAGCAGCGACTTGGGTCGAGTTGGTAGCACCCTGAAACACCGAATAAGAAATTTCTACGTCTCTCTTGGGAAGTTTCTTGACGGTCGACCGGAGAGACCGATCCGACCAATCCCCAACCGACAAGAGGAGGGACAAATATCAGGGTGTCGGTCTGCGATCAGATGAGAGACAAATTGCAGGTGGATGGAAAGTATTCAAGCAGAAAATGCTCACATGCAATTATTTTTCTTATTGCATATGTATAATTCGATAGGACAAAGAAAAGGTTCAACCCTTTTGTGGTTTCAATCCATGTCAGTAAAAGAAACAAGAAAAAAGGGAGTTAAAGTTACGCAAAAGCCCACTTTCTGCCTGCTTTTTGATACATCGAAGGGTTGCCAGAGTTTCTAACCTTTCGAGAAAATCCGTTTTGAAATGGATCTCTATTTTTTTTTGCGCGGTGCGGTTCTTGGATCATTTTTCTTCTGTTTGTTGTTTAATTTCAAAACTAATTTTAAAAACTGTAATTCCAGATAGGGGCACTCCTATGTCTAAAAAGAGAGTGAAGGTCTGGTTGGTCGTTACATACAATACGTTTAAGAAGTCGGGTACTATCAGGTCAGTTTCGTCTAAAATCTGACGAAACCCTCACAGTGCTTTAAACATTATCGTGTTACAGAAAGACACTAACTATATCCCTGCAATCATCACGGATTATTAAATTTTGTTTGGATAAACACATTTAAAATACACCTGTACAGAACCCGAACTTGGTGGTTGGAGCCTAAGAGAGGGGGGAGGGGGGGGAAAAGCAGGGGGAGAGAAGGTGGAAGGTGGCAAGCCAGGAGTTTCCTGCTTTCTTCTCTCTTTCTCTATCTCTCTCTCTCTCTTTCTGGATTTTTCATATATTTTATAATGTTTTTCCGAGGTAGAGAAATGATGCAGTGGGATGTCAGGCGAATTTTTATGTAGGTGAAAAAAAAAAGAATTTTTCAAGGACACAATTTTATTCAATTAGCTATCTGGTGTCGAATTCCGATTTCGAATTCTTGGCGATGTAGTTGGATTACATGAGACCAGTTGGTAGTCCAACTATACTGACCTTGTATATATGCCGCTGATGTCTGGTCATTCCAGTCCAGTTGGACAAAATGAACTGTACAGCTACAAATCCAATTGAAACTCACCAACCCACTTGGACTATATTGTTATTGCCTTGTCAATTTCGGTATGAAGTTCTCTTTGTAAGAAGCAGTCTATTTTGTCACACCACAAAATAATTCACTAATCTAACTTGAGATCCACCACAGTTCTTATCTTACTCTTTTTAACACATCCCTACCTACGGTCAGGAAATATAGGTACCATCAAATGCTAGAAACGAACGGACAGAAAATCCCTCCTGAATCCGAACCTGGCGGAAAAACGTGGAACTTATATTAAAACATAGCTCAGGAGTGTTATGAAAGAAAATGGTATAAGAGAAAATAAGAGAGAAACGGACATAGAAATGGGAAAAGGGAAAGAGGGAGAGCATAAGGAGGAGGGAGAAAAAAAAAAATATCCCTCCTGAATCCGAACCTGGCGGAAAAACGTGGAACTTATATTAAAACATAGCTCAGGAGTGTTATGAAAGAAAATGGTATAAGAAAAAATAAGAGAAAAACGGACATAGAAATGGGAAAAGGGAAAGAGGGAGAGCATAAGGAGGAGGGAGAAAAAAAATGGGGAAAACCTGGAATGATTTGTGGTGAAAAAATATTTATTATTTTTTCCCTCGCCAAGTGGGCATGCGCCGTCCATTTCGAGTTAGAAATGGTCATTTTTCTCATATTGATAAATTCCCTTTAGATTCCCCCCTCCTGGAGAGAATTTTCTTTCACCCTCCTTCGGGCTGGGGTCAGTCTTGACTGCATGTCTCATATATCAATATCTCTCCCTTTCTCCCTGCGTCTTTTTTCCCTCTCTCCCTGCGTCCTTTCTCCCTTCTTCCTTCACATATCCGAGACGCCATGTTTGAAATTTAATAACCGTTATTTATATTTTCATGTTGGGGGTTTTCCCCCTTGGCTTTGTTTTTATGTGTGGGCATTTTTTCCTTCTGCTTGATGGGTCTGGAAGCTCCTTGTTCATGATATGAAGGTGATGCTGTCTGATTTTCCAAATATTCTCTATTTCTCGTAAATATTACACTTGAAGAAGCTGAAGGTCTTGCTGTGCTGCGAGACGTTGTGTTGGAAAGGTTAGTGGTGAGGGGTGGACATTGGATCTGGAGGATTGTGGTTCGGTTTGAGTCCAAGTCTTGAAATTTGACAAAATTTCTAAATCGAGCTACAATTATTCTTCTTTATTGCAATGAGAGAGAAAAAAAGTTGTCCTAAAAACCCTATTATCCTGTTATAGGTATACCTCATAGTCTGCCTTTTCTAACATATACCAGATAGGTAAGGGACCTAAACTACCTACCTCTAAAAGCAGAAGCATGAAAAACGAGAGAAGGGGAGGAAAGGGACAAAAAGGGAACGCCATGTTTGAAATTTAATAACCGTTATTTATATTTTCATGTTGGGGTTTTCCCCCTTGGCTTTGTTTTTATGTGTGGGCATTTTTTTCCTTCTGCTTGATGGGATGATGGGTCTGGAAGCTCCTTGTTCATGATATGGAGGTGCTGTCTGATTTTCCAAATATTCTCTATTTCTCGTAAATATTACACTTGAAGAAGCTGAAGGTCTTGCTGTGCTGTGAGACGTTGTGTTGGAAAGGTAAGTGGTGAGCGTTGGACATGATCTGGAGGATTGTGGTTCGGTTTGAGTCCAAGTCATGAAATTTGACAAAATTTCTAAATCGAGCTACAATTTTATTATTCTTCTTTATTGCAATGAGAGAGAAAAAAAGTTGTCCTAAAAACCCTATTATCCTGTTATAGGTATACCTCATAGTCTGCCTTTTCTAACATATACCAGATAGGTAAGGGACCTAAACTACCTCTAAAAGCAGAAGCATGAAAAACGAGAGAAGGGGAGGAAAGGGACAAAAAAGGGAAAAAAGGTGCCGTCAAAACGGGAAATAAGGACGGCGAGTGACGTAAATCCGTACGCTGTAAGACATTAAATGGAACGAAATTTGATTAGACACACAAAAAGGGATAATACTAAAAAGTTGAAAAACTTCGTAAAAACCGTCCGGTCCATTTCGGTCATAAATAAAAACAGACATAATTTAATTAGAGCTCCTGGTTGTATAAGACTTATAAAAACGGCTTTTGTTGGACACTAGGGAGAGGAGGGGGGAAATAAAGGAGAAGAGGGGAATTTGGGGTCAAACGGTACCTTTATAGTTTATAGTCCTGTATAGTATACATTGTTAATGGAGGTTATTATAAGGTAGGTAGGTACACTATACGGGTAAGAAGTTTCATTTTTCCACGTAATTTTCTGCCCTTTTTAGATCGCACCTCGTACCACATCAAAAATTTTGTGTAGGTAGGTAGGTATCTAAGTATCTGCACTTGTGTGACTATACAGTATACCTGTAACTGGAAAATCTCTCGTTAAAGACAGGAGAAGATTGAAAAGGTCACAATGGCTATTCAAAATCGGCGAAGGAAAACAAATCAAACAAGAATGATTGTCCCGCTGCGCTGATAACTTGGTAGTTTTGACACATCCACTAATCTGAAGTCTACACTAAAATACAATAAATTTCTCCTCTTCCAATCGGTACCATTTTTTAGAGATATAGTAATTCTGTTTTTCAGGCACTATTTGTAATAATTTTTAATCCGTTCAGAAAAAAAAAACCTCAAGGACCATACAACAGATTCATGGACTCATGGTCCAACCCTTTTCCTGTTTCAAAGCACTCCACAACATACGACACAGCTTGGAAAATGGAAACAATTCTGTATTCATTTCATAAATCAATGAAAATTATGCTCGGGTGTTTTTCGAAAAATTTACTCATTTCAGGATCGTGAGAGGAATATATTTTGACGGGAAAATCACAATAATAGTAGTAGCCTACTGCTGGAGTAAAGGGACTACTTATCAGTCCTATGCGAGCAGTATAAATAAGCACTATTATTATTATTATTCATGGTCCAACCTTTTTCCTGTTTCAAAGCACTCCACAACAGACGACACAGCTTGGAAAATTGAAACAATTCTGTATTCATTTCATAAATCAATGAAAATTATGCTTGGGTATATTTTTCGAAAAATGTACTCATTTCAGGATCGTGAGAGGAATATATTTTGAAGGGAAAATGCTGATTTTGGGAGCTAAACAGGCTGGTTGAGGGGAACCCCTTCTTTTTCTGATTCTGCTGACATCGTTTCTGACCCTTTTTGACCCTAACAATTATGCTTTTACATCTCCCCCCCCCCTTCTCATTCCTATACTGTATAGTCCGATGTGTGAAAGAAGTCAGATGGGGGAAAAAAACGCTGTTGCCAATCTACCCAGGTACCTGGACAGTAAATTTTATCAAACTATACATTACATATACAAACAATACAATAACGCAATAAACTATCCTCACATTACTATCTCACGTTTTTAAGGACAAATTCGGTGTGATTTTTTTATGTACTACATAATATCTGTTTAACGTTTCGTTTTCGTAACCTTCGGTCTTCGTGTGTTCTTCATTATGCTTTTCCCCCCCCCCCCCCCCTTCTCATTCCTATACTGTATAGTCCGATGTGTGAAAGAAGTCAGATGGCAGAAAAAAACGCTGTTGCCAATCTACCCAGGTACCAGGACAGTAAATTTTATCAAACTATACATTACATATACAAACAATACAATAACGCAACAACCGTACTATTTTCTAGCAGGAAGAATAGATCTGGCAACATACCTCTCATTAAAATCAAACCAATATTCGAGCTCTTTGATTAATCCAAGGTTTCCCGCGAAAAATGTTTTCAACACAAACTGACTTCTTTCAAAAATTGAACTATACTGTCTCTTTACTGTCCATTCTCTTGTTCCTGGTAATTTTTGTGAAATGTTTCTAATTTCTAATTCTTCATCATCTTGTTGGAAAATGTTTCATATTGTTTTGATGATGGTAGGGTTCTTGGGAAAATCGCTTCAGTTTTTGTGAGCTTCTTTTGAGGATTATTGACCAGTTCTGTCGGCCTGTTCCCATCATTTTTCACATTCGGTTTCTCAATCGGTTCATTTTCTCTTGTTCCTGGTAATTTTTGTGAAATGTTTCTAATTTCTAATTCTTCATCATCTTGTTGGAAAATGTTTCATATTGTTTTGATGATGTTAGGGTTCTTGGGAAAATTGCTTCAGTTTTTGTGAGCTTCTTTTGAGGAGTATTGACCAGTTCTGTCGGTCTGTTCCCGTCATTTTTCACATTCGGTTTCTCAATAGGTTCATTTTCAGAGCTTTTTTTTTTTTCCTTCTGTAGGTATTGAGTTCATACTATTGACAGACAAAAAGATATATTTTCCACTCTTTTCACTCTGATTCCAAGTTGGCTTATATAACAGGCTCCAATAAAAAATACACAACTGGTTCACGAACTTTATCCTAAACAGATAAGGTTAGTTCTCGGAACGGCTGGCTGTATCCCATCCTGTCCTTCTCTTCTCGATTTCGAGACGATAAAACCTCCGTTGTTACAGTTTTCTCTAACAAACCTCTTTAAAAAAAAAGTAAAAAAGTTTAATAAAATTATAAAAAAAAATAAAATAAAAAAATCCGGAGCAGTGTGCGGTCAGCTTCATTATTTTACTCCCCTTTTCTCCCGAGAGAGCACGGTGGAAGATTATTTTCCAATTCTCTATCTCTTTTGTTTGCAGTTGGGAAGCGGTCACAGCAAATATTACAAAGATGTTTTTGAGTGTCCCAAAGGCATCTTAGTGTCTCTTTTCTCTCTCACTTCGGATTTTTCAATCTCATTTTCTTTGTCCTTTTTTGTCCGGCTTTTCTCTCCTCCTCCTTGTTCCCTTCTCTCTCTTTCCCTCTCCATCTCTCTCATACTGCCATGTTCATTTACGTGTTGCCTTTCCATGTCCAGATTCATTATGTGAAGATTTTAAACAAATAGAGAACAACAAAATACACCCTCTCTTTTGTTTGCAGTTGGGAAGCGGTCACAGCAAATATTACAAAGATGTTTTTGAGTGTCCCAAAGGCATCTTAGTGTCTCTTTTCCCTTTTCTCTCTCACTTCGGATTTTTCAATCTCATTTTCTTTGTCCTTTTTTGTCCGGCTTTTCTCTCCTCCTCTTTGTTCCCTTCTCTCTCTCTCTCTCTTTCTCCCTCCCTCTCCCTCTCTCTCTCTCTATTCTCTTTCCATCTCTCTCATACTGCCATGTTCATTTACGTGTTGCCTTTCCATGTCCAGATTCATTATGTGAAGATTTTAAACAAATAGAAAAACAACAAAATACACCCAACTCGAGAGAGTGAGAGCGAGAGCGAGAGAGAGGGAGGGAGAGCTTAGATCAAATAATTGTGTACCCACAGAAATATCTGTGTCAAGTTTTTGGTGAATTTGGAGAAGAGAAACGCTCTGTTTTCGAAACATTGCAAAGTACATATACAATAATACCTATTGGTACTGGACGATTTTCTACGGGATGCCTACATAGTTAGATCCCTACTTGTTTGAAGTAACCTGTACTCAGCGTATCTACATAGGTAGGTACCTACCTACTTCAAACAAGAACCGTTATCAAAACTTCAACTTCATCAAACACAGCAGAATCTCGAGTTCAAAAACCTGAAACACCTGTAAGAGAACCAAAACCGCCAGTCGAAAAATCTTTAGAAGAAAAGGAAACTTAGGCGTCTTATCCAA
>NW_007377982.1:1846-3185 GCF_000475195.1 Diaphorina citri | reverse complement strand
AAAACAAATGTCAAACTTACCATCAGACCTCGTATGGCCTATACCTACCACTATATCATAGTGGGTGTTTCAAAAGTCTTGGTACAATGTGGGAAGTGGGAACCTTATCCTCAAGCGTAAGTGCTTTCTATTCCTGCTAGCAACTATTTGACCCCTCAAAAAATGGATTTTCTTTGATAAAATTGAGACCTCAAGTGACAATCCCAAAAAGGTCCTACACTTTATTTACACGTACCTACACTGTAATGGCTCCTCCGATAGCTTAGTAGACGTCATAACAAAATCACACCTTCATATGTCTCAACATTTCAGTGGTAATATTAACCCCCCTTTTGTTATTACCACTACCAATAAGTAATAATAGTGGTAATAAAAGTCCTAAATTATATGTCTGGTGAAATTGTATGTACACTTTTTTTATACACCCTGTATGTAGACGAGATAGATACTATGTTTTAGTGTACATAGCTACATAGTTAAAGTTTGATGATGGTAAGTAGGTTGGTACATACATCCAATTACTCATACAAAATGCTGTTTTGTTTTTGGGCGAGGGTGTAGGTATGTACTTTTGACAGCATGTTTGAGACTGTATGAGGTGTACGAAAAGTAATGGTCCGTTTTGTCCTGACGATAATGCTGGTGACGTGATGGCATTTGAGTAAAATGTAACAGAAGCAGGAACCTAACAGTTCAGGTGGTCATACTATCACAGCCTAGGAAATTATAACTGTCGTCAGTAAATTCCATTGGCCATCTTAGAACCTACTTTACCATTTTTTTTTTTTGTTTTTTTAAAGATGAGTGTTTCACCGCCGTTTTTATTTCGTAGCGATGAAACAACTGCTACATTGGACGCTTGTGGTCTGTGTCGTAGCATGCCCATCCCGTAGTATGCCTCTCATCAGATGGGCGAGAAGAGACACAATACTTCCCATTTAGGTGCTGGGTCAACAATAAGTTGGGGGTCTGCAATACTCGTAGGTACATAGGTCAGTTTCATAATCTATTTTGTGTTAGAATGAAAAGCACCTATGACAAGCCTGACAAACCGAAATGTTTCTTCTTTTCATGCCATCTCGCCAGCCTAGTTAGCTTAGTTGGTAGTGCGTCTGCCTTGTAAGCGCTAGGCCGCGGGTTCGATTCCCGCCCGGGGCGGATTTTATCCTGATGGGATAATGTTCGTTCTCGGAAACGGCTGGCTTTCTCCTATCCTGTCTTCCTTCTCTCCTCGATTTCGGGACGATAAGACCATAGCAGTTAAAGTTCCCTCTGTCAAACCTCTTAAAAAAAAAAAAAAAAAAAAAAAAAAAAAAAAAAAAAAAAAAAAACAAAAAAA
>NW_007377982.1:0-1581 GCF_000475195.1 Diaphorina citri | reverse complement strand
AATCAAATTTTCGTACAGACCATAAAGTTCCTCACATTACTACTCTCCCACGTTTTTAAGGACAAATTCGGTGTGAATTTTTTAATGTCACCCCTACATACATAATATCTGTTTAACGTTTCCTTTTCGATAACTCTTTCAGGATTCTTCGCGTGTTCTTCCGTCTTTTTTCTGTGAACTGTTTACGTGTCTGCCGGCGGCTGTTCTACACTAACCTCTTCTCGGCTTTTCAACTTCACTAGCAACGAGTGTCCCAGATAAAATTAAGTCTCGGAGTTTTTACTTCTTCCAACTTCCAATACAGAAAATCTAATAATAATTATTATAAGAAAAAAGAAACAGATCTATAAGTGCGACCATCTCTTCAAAAAATAAACTAAAGCCTTTGTTCTGTGCAGATTCTCTGTTGACTCATCTTATTTGATCAGCACCGTGCAGCAGTACTCCGTCAGCATTATTGGAATCCCCGGGTTCAGAATTCAACAGCGCATTCAGCATAGTTTATGGATTTCAATCTTTGTTTTTTTCGTTCTAGTTTTCCATTTATTCCCCATTTCACGTGTTTTATTTCCTCCTTTTGGAACAAAACAAAGAGGCCGTGCGGAGCGAACGTCAAGAAATGTGTTTAAACCTTTAAACAGAGGAGATTTCCTTTAGAAAACTCGATTGGGCTGAGATTGAAGATGGAAGTCGTAGAATTTCACACAGAACTCAAAATAGACGAAGACAATTAAACAATTTTTGTTAAGAAATTAGAAATTTTTGTTGATGAAATTAGAAATAGTGAATTGTAAGCCCAGAAATTGTTTCAACGAATCAGATTTTTCCCTATGAAACAACCAAAATTACGAATTGATGTGCTATGAAACGTGACTTGGCAGTTTTTCCGCCCAAGCACGCCGAATGTTTTTCCGGCGTTTTTTTAAGTACGAAAATAAAATAATAATAAATACTCAAACGATAAGGTTTCAGAACACCTTTTATTTTATTTATTTTATATTTTACTTTATCTTTTTTATTACTTTCTTTTCAATATCATAAATCTTGGAAAATATTCTCTTACAGAAATTTTATTCTATTTCCCTTTTGAACATTTTGCGATACTCTATTTTTTGTTTCTCTTTCATGTCCTTTTCTTCCTCTTTTTCAAAAGGACTCAATAGTCAATAGCCTATTCTGAGGAGAATTGAGGAAGCTCACAACGCTTTCTCCCACTACCTTTCTCGCGGGGATTTTAGGAAGTTTTATTTGAATGGGTCAGCTCTCTCTGAGTCTAATGGTGGGCTAACCTCAGAATTGGGTTCGACAAATCATCTGCAGAACTTTTATGGATTGCCACCTAGGAGATAAGAATAGCCATGATAATCGCCAACATTAGGCACTCAAAGAAGAAGAAGAAGAAGACGAAAAAGAAGAATTTGAATGGGAGATATGTATTAGTTATTTTCCAAATACAATCAAATGCCGCCACGCCCCTGAGAAAAACCTCCACTCATTTTATCTAGAGAACACTAAAAAGTAGAAAATATCACCTTGTCACCAATGGTCCGTCATGGCTAAAGTTTTATGACAAGTTTAACG
>NW_007377981.1:171380-175416 GCF_000475195.1 Diaphorina citri | reverse complement strand
TTTCTTCCTCTTAAGAGGTTTGATAGAGGAATCTGTGCTAAGGTCTTATCGTCCCGAAATCAAAGAGAGAAGGAAGACAGGGTAGGAGAAAGCCAGCCGTTCCGAAAACGAACCTTATCCGTTCAGGATAAAATCCGCCCTGGGCGGGAATCAAACCCGCAGCCTAGCACTTGCAAGACAGACGAGAGAGAGAGAGAGAGAGAGTTCCAGAAATTGTACCCCCAGTCTAAACTTTGGCAACACTTTTTTATCGAGGACCAACAAAGATAACGCATCGATATAAGAAGCTATAAAAGCACAGCTTTCCTCACACCCTAATAATCCAGCTCCCAATTACCTACCATGCTGGCACCGGTCGCTATGCGCATTTATATTACATAGCTACTCATTTTCCTAATTATTGTCTAAATCTTCAGAAAGTCCAGCTTTTCCCACACCCTATGATTGTCTAAATCTTCCGAAAATCCAGGAACCCTCCTCTCCCTGTTCTAATTAACCACAGAAGTCTAATATATCATACGATTAGACACCCAGCTACTTGTTACAAAACTGGCAAACTTTCTATACGAGGCCTTGAATAAACTTTCAAGTTTCGGCTGAGGAAACTTTGACCAGAAGTGTAAAGTTGTCTATTTATTTACAAAAACATCATACACATACAATATACAATGAAAATGCTCGAGCATCAGCAAATATGCAGCAGGCCATTAGTGGTGTAAAGTTGTCTGTGAGAGGCTGAGAGGAATAGTTAGTTGAATGTGGTGATGAGAGATTCAGACCAGGGCCGAATTCACGGGGAGGGGGCAGTACTCTGTTGTAATATGATTGAAGATCTCTGACGGCAATGGCCGATCCAGGCGTCTAGCCAAATCACCGAAGAAGGCAGGGTTGCCAACTTGACATAATCTACTTGTCTATTTATTTACAAAAACATCATACACATACAATATACAATGAAAATGCTCGAGCATCAGCAAATATGCAGCAGGCCATTAGTGGTGTAAAGTTGTCTGTGAGAGGCTGAGAGGAATAGTTAGTTGAATGTGGTGATGAGAGATTCAGACCAGGGCCGAATTCACGGGGAGGGGGCAGTACTCTGTTGTAATATGATTGAAGATCTCTGACAGCAATAGCCGATCCAGGCGTCTAGCCAAATCACCGAAGAAGGCAGAGTTGCCAACTTGATATAATCTACCATACCCACCAGGCCACGGAGGTTGCTACCTTTTTTTTTACCAAGTGGTAGGTTGGGCTGTGTTGTTTATTAAGCGTGGATATGTCAAGCGTCATAATATCATAAAGAACAAGGTGGAATGTACTCTCCGTGTGCGTGAGTGCGTGAGACAGGCATATTACCTGTCCGCCACTCATACTCACAGACTGACTGACAGACCTGGGTTGATGGACGTCCAGGAAAGAAATAATACCTATCTAAGAAACAGAGTGGACAAACCCAAGATATCACGCTCTACGGTTGTTTGGATAATAAAGAGGAGCAGGTCATAGACTGCAGAGGAGATACTGAAAAAATACAGGAATTTAGAGTTTCAAGACTCTAGATTCGTATAAGCTCCCATCCTTTAGGGCTGTTTGTCCCTCCGCTAAGCCTCGGACCAATAGGAAAGGTTCGTTCTCGGAACGGCTGACTTCCTCCTATCCTGTCCTCTCTTCGATTTCGGAACGATAAGACCTCGTTTTATCCTGCCAGAATGAGACTGAAAAGTCCCTTTACGCCCGCAGTCTGAACAAGGTCTTGTATTCCTTATAGAAACTTGGATACAGTATTACAGAATTATCTCTTTTTTTTCACAAAACTGGCAAACTTTCTATACGAGGCCTTGAATAAACTTTCAAGTTTCGGCTGAGGAAACTTTGACCAGAAGTGTAAAGTTGTCTGTGAGAGGCTGAGAGGAATAGTTGGTTGAGGATATTTTGAAGGGATTTATCCAAAATTAACAGTTTCAAAAACTGGTATCTACATAGTTAATTGAGAAGTTGTCATGAAAAAGACAATTGGGTACAAAGTTAGGTACTTGTTGACCTTGTTTTATTTACTTACCTGGCAATTTGTTTGAAGTGGAACTTGCGATGCGATCTCTTCTTGCCCGTCTGGTCTCGGCCTTTCTTCCACACGTGACTTTTCCATGCAGGCTCCTGTAGATCAAGAGTAGTCAGTCTCAATATTCAATTTAAGTATACAGGGTTCGACCTCAAACTGAGCCATAAAGGTGTGTCCAAACATAGTCGACCGGCCGTCCATCGATAACGATCGACAAGGGAAAACTATGTTATCAAGGCAGTGTGGACAGTTCAGTCGACGTGGATCGAGGGAAGGTCGACTATATGTGGACACATTTTCTAGACCTATAAAACTTCTCAGTCCATTTCTTGGGTCAACAAAGCATTCTGTCTTATGTAACCTTCAACGAGATTCTGTTCGTCCAACTTTTAAACCTGTCCGACTTCAAGCAGTTACGGGTTCTACATGTATTCGGCAAAATTCAGGGAAATACCAAGTTTCAAAAGGCCTTCAAAAAAATTTCTAGCTAATAAAGCTACTACGATCTCAAGAGAAAGGCAGAAGACAGGGAAACATGGCGTACTGCAGCAAACCAGCCTAATGGCTGTTAACCAATGATGATGGATGAAGAATATCTAGCTAGAACGAAGTAGAACTCTGAATGTAAAATACCTAATTACCTATCTGAAAATACCTAAGAGATACCTACCAATAATTACTGTGAACAATATTATACATGAGGGAGAAAAAATCCATCTCCATAGAAGTTAGGATTAGCTTAGGGGATGATCCATTGTATTTATTATATTTTAATAAAATAAAGCAGAATTTATTCAATTCAATTCTTCTTCAAGAAGAATTCAATTCTTCTTCTTCTTCTCCTCCTCCTCCTCTTTCTCCATATTATTCTTCTCCTTCTTCTTTTTCTTCTTCTCCTTAATTTCTCCTCCTTCTTCTTTGCCTTCAATTTCCCTCTTTTCAAGGGTTCTTCCCTTCTCGTATTTCAAAGACATCAAAAGAGATGGAGAGAGAGAGAGAGAGAGAGAGAGAGAGAAAGAAATGATTTAAGATAAAGTGGTGTATACTACATACCTTCGAAGATGAAAGTGTAATTTTACAAGTCTTTGTACGTACCTACTCATATGTATACGTAGGTGTAATTTCTTTCAAATTTCTTTCTAGGTGTAACTTAAGACACATCTGTATCTATTTCATTCCCATCCATGTACCAACCACGCTCAACGTTGCTTCTCCTAAGTGATCCTTTGGGAACTGAACTGGTACCAACCTAAATTCCATATCCCCACGTTAAAACCTAGGTTGGTCAAAAGGATATTTTGTGTGACCGCCTGGTAACTTTTTTGATTATGCAATGTGGCACACATTCAGTACACATTTTATGATTTTACACATCATGTTTGTGGTTTCAAGGTTTCAACACATTTTCCAACCTGACCTTCTTTGCCCTTGCCTGTCAATTTCCCCCCACCTTTCTGTCCCTTTTTTCCCCTCCCTGACCCTCAATGTCCAGTCCCTTTCCACAACTATATGTCCTTTTTTTCCCCTCCCTGACCCTTAATCCCCAGTCCCTTTCCACAACTATAAGTCCCTTTTTTCTCTACCTGTCCCTTTTTTATCCCTACCTGACCTTCTTTCCCTCCCTTTTTTCTCACACCTGTCCCTCTTTCTCTACTTGATCTTCTTTTTACCCTGTCTCAGCTTCATTCCTTGTCCTTTCTATCCCATCCCTGTCCTTTTTCCCCCTAGCTGACCCTTTCCCCCTACCATAAATATCTCTTTCCCCTGTCTCTTTTTCCCACTACCTGGCTATGTTTTTCCCACAGGATTTTCCGTTTACCACAACGATGTGGTTTGATATGCCTTGATGTCTTTTCCATGTTTTCCCGCCCAGAGAGTAAATTGTTTAAAGCTTTAAAGTGTAAGTGGTTTGGTGGTGGTTTTTTCCTACCAAGTTTCTACCACCTTTCTGAGTGAATCTCGTCATTACCGTAGGTA
>NW_007377981.1:141273-169989 GCF_000475195.1 Diaphorina citri | reverse complement strand
TCTCTCTCTCTCTCTCTCTCTCTCTCTCTCTCTCTCTCTCTCTCTCTCTCTCTCTCTCTCTCTCTCTCTCTCAGGTTCTATTTTTTTCCATTACGTAATCTAATCATTGTAAAAAAAAAATACAATAATAAGAATAATCTGCTTAAAAAAGTACTGATATCCTCATAAAACAACATTTCGTGTTGAAAATCAAACGCCAAATTTTAATCAAAGAATTTTGAAAAAGTACTAAAAGGACTTCTCCTTGCTTTTCGTTCCGCAGGTACGATTGGTTCAAAGAGCTGGGACTGCGGTGGTATGCGGTACCTGCGGTATCCGGCATGATGTTCGACTGCGGCGGACTCCAATTTACCGCAGCTCCGTTCAACGGATGGTACATGAGTACGGAGATCGGATGTCGGGACCTGTGCGATACGAAGCGGTATAATATTTGTGAGGTAAGTTTATTTTTTCAAGCAGCAGTGGCGCAAAAATAGGCGCAACGGCACATTGAATGCAACAGTTCTCGATGGATCACATCACTCAAATATTCTAATTTAGCCTTAAAAAAGATAGCCTTCTAATTTAGCCGGCGATCCTAAGACCAGTCACTCACTATCAGGTAGACCTGAGCCTCCTTGACAATTCTTTTTCATTTCAATTAATATTTTCAAACTGGTATTGCCACCAGTTAGTCGGTCAAAGTACCCAAAGAAAGAGCTGAAAACGGCCCCGAAAATAAACACTCTTCTGGGAATTGAACTTGAAACCTCCGGTGTGCAAGCTTGGAGTGGATCTCACTTGGTTAGTTATAAATTTGAGTTCTATTTAATTTTTTACTTTCCTTAACCTGTAGAGGAAGGAAAGTATCAAGCTGGGTCCGTCCCTCCGGGAATTTTTTAGCCCGTAGTTTATTCGATCGTGATTAAAGAAATACCTATGTACCTACCTAATTTGTCTACCTAAAACTTTCTCTTTTTGAGTTCATAGGTCGTCGCGACAAATTTCAAGATTAGAGCTCATTTGTGTAAGAAAATGAGAAAAAAATCCCCCTCAAAAAAAGAGTTTTGGATTTTTGGCTTTATGGTTTTCTGGACAAAATTTGCACCACCATTTTCGTGTTCCTGGTAAAAAGACCTTTAAATTGATATATAGGTCGACCAAGTTTGGATAAGTCCTTCTATGGGGACAGACTGACTGACCGACCGACAGACGACACCGAAGCGAATACAATAGTCCGTCCACTATACCTTTTATTATTAGTAATAATAAAGGAAGGACGGACTAAAAACACAAGTTTTAAAATACAAAATACCCAATGTGTTCCTGGTAAAAAGACCTTTAATTTGATTTATAGGTCGACCAGGTTTGGATAAGTCCTTCTATGGGGACAGACAGACCGACCGACAGACACCAAAGCGAATACAATAGTCCGTCCTTTATACCTTTTTATTAGTATTGTAATAATAAAGGAAGGACGGACTAAAAAAGGAATTTTAATTGTGTTAAGCATAAATGCTTGTCACAAATGTCGTTCCCTGCTTAATGCACTACGCAAAATTTTTATGACTTGACTTGAACTCGAACCTCCAGATCTGAAGTCCACTGCGCTAGTCTGGACAAAATTTGCACCACCATTTTCGTGTTCCTGGTAAAAAGACCTTTAATTTGATATATAGGTCGACCAGGTTTGGATAAGTCTATGGGAACAGACAGAGTGACAGACGACAACGAAGCGAATACAATTTTTAGTCCGTCCCTTATACTAAAAAAGAGCAAATGTTCTGCATAATGGAGCAAGCTTTTTGTTCTCCGTCCAATGGGGTTTGAATTCGTCTCTTCCATCCACGTTCTGGAAGCTCTCCACTCTGTTTTTATTTAGTCTTAAAGGTCGGACTTCGTGTAGGCACAGCTTTAGACGTTTGGATATTTATCAACTTTCATCTGACAAATCGTTCAAAAGATGGTTCCAAATCGTTCAAACACAAACACTATAATATTATGTAGATGTAAAAGAAATAACTTATACTCTTCACTGGGTTCAAACTTATACTCTTCAAGTTAGCTAAGTTGGTAGTGCGTCTGCCTTGTAAGCACTACTTAGGCCGTGGGTTTGATTCCCGCCCAGGGCGGATTTTATCCTGATGAAATAATGTTCATTCTCGGAACAGCTGGCTTTCTCCTATGCTGTCTTCTCTCTTCAAACCCAGTGAAGAGTATAAGTTATTTCTTTTACATCTATTGTTATGGAACTTCACAAAGTTACTGAGTCTTCCATCATGACTATAATATGTTCCTACGGTGCTAGATACTTACAGCTAATATCACAGGGGCACAGAACACCCAGGTAAATCTCCAGTAAACACCTGGCTGAAACTTCAACATAAACTTCAGATCCCAGCACAGGTTCTTGAGACCTGGAAACAGTAAATATGAACATCAAGACGTGTTCACACATAGTCGACCGGCTATCGGTCGATCGACATCGATTCACAATGAATTCACATCGATTGACGGCTGTCGATTATGTGTAGTTTGTGGACACACACTTACAGCTTTACTACGTTTTCATTACAGCCATCTAAGCTGGTTCATTACAGCCATCTAAGCTGGTTCATTACAGCCATCTAAGCTGGTTAGTTACAATAGTAGTAGCCTACTGCTGGAGTAAAGGGACTTTTCAGTCCTATGCGAGCAGTATAAATAAGCACTATTATTATTATTATTATACACCAAAAGACCACTCCGAGGCTTAGTGGAGGGACAAACAGTCCTAAAGGATGGGAGCTTATACGAATCTAGGGTCTTGAGACTTGAAATTCCTGTATTTTTTCAGTATCTCCTCTGCAGTCTATGACCTACTCCTCTTTACTATCCAAACAACCGTAGAGCGTGATATCTTGGATTTGTCCACTCTATTTCTTAGATAGGTATTATTTCTTTCCTGGACGTCCATCAAAGGGTTTTAAATTTCTCAAACCGTCAGACAGCCGAAAAAACTTAATACATACCTAGGTCTGTCAGACCGTTTGAGAGATCAATATTTTTTTTTCGCCACACACCCAGGTCTGTCAGTCAGTCTGTGAGTATGAGTGGCGGACAGGTAATATGCCTGTCTCACGCACACGGAGAGTACATTCATTTTAGGACCCTCTTTGACTTTCACTCCCACAGAACCGCAACACAACCATCGTGGACCACCACTCGGCCGCAGAGCAATTCATGAAACACTACGAGAACGAACAGAGACTCCGAAATGGCTGTCCGGCAGATGGGATAAAAAAGGGACAGGTAGAGAAAAAAGGGACTTATAGTTGTGGAAAGGGACTGGGGATTAAGGGTCAGGGAGGGGAAAAAAGGGACATATAGTTGTGGAAAGGGACTGGACATTGAGGGTCAGGGAGGGGAAAAAAAGGGACAGAAAGGTGGGGGAAATTGACAGGCAAGGGCAAAGAAGGTCAGGTTGGAAAATGTGTTGAAACCTTGAAACCACAAGCATGATGAGTAAAATCAAAAATGTATTTTGAATGTGTGCCACATTGCATAATCAAAAAAGTTATCAGGCGGTCATACAAAATATCCTTTTGACCAACCTTTAAAGTGGGGATATGGAATTTAGGTACCTACCAGTTCAACTCCTAAAGGATCACCTAGGATAAGCAACGTCGAGCGTGGTTGGTACATGGATGGGAATGAAATAGATACAGATGTGTCTTAAATTACACCTAGAAAGAAATTTGAAAGATAGTACACCTACGTATACATAAAATATGAGTACGTACAAAGACTTGTAAAATTACACTTTCATCTTCGAAGGCCCTCACTGAAAACGTCCAATGAACTTGTGTTCCACTCATCATTATTATTTTGTGATTATAATTTGGATATTTTGGATTCGTTTCATATAGAGAGATTTTAATTTGGATGAAAATGAGTGGACGCGTGGAGCCATACAAATAGGATTACACATATCATAACTAATGAAATTATTGTGTATTCTATGTATAATGTGATCAATGGTGAAGAAAAAAAAAGATTTTGAAAAATTGTGGCAAATTATTATGTAGAAATACCTACCTGCTATCTACCTCGGAATTAATAAATGAAGGGTAGATTTAGTGATTCAATTTATTTGGTACTTCGAGTGGACACTGGAGCTTGAACTTTGAAGGTGAATTAATAAATGAAGGGTAGATTTAGTGATTCAATTTATTTGGTACTTCGAGTGGACACTGGAGCTTGAACTTTGAAGGTGGTTCAATTCATCAAATTTATTCCATCTCAATTAACAAAGAAAACATCTTCTATGTTTTCTTTGTTAACCTCGAATGACTACAAGACTTTCCAAACCAATTTATTCTAGGTCTATTATAAATACATATCTCCCTAGAGCTGTAGGTAAATAAATACATAGTAAGGTATGTACCTACCTATATGCATTATTACATTTTAATGATTCCAATTTCCAATGAAAGTTTTAAACCCTCTAGCTGCGTTTAAAAAGAAAAAGAAAAATTCCGTTGGTCCTCATTTTTCCTGCTCTATGACTTTGAAACACCACCCAAGTAAGCGCAACTGATCTATTGTCTTTTTCATGACAACTTCTCAATTAACTATGTAGATACCAGTTTTTGAAACTGTTAATTTTGGATAAATCCCTTCAAAATATCCCTCTGTTTGTATTTCCCTCTACATTCCCCCAAGGTTGCCAGTCTTAATTCCCTTACACTCAAAGAATAACTCATGAGACATTGAGAAGATTTAGACAATCATAGGGTGTGGGAAAAGCTGGACTTTCTGAAGATTTAGACAATAATAGGGTGTGAGGAAAGCTGTGCTTTTATTGCTTCTTATCTTTGTTATCTTTGTTCGTCCTCGATATAAATATGTTGCCAAAGTTTAGACTGGGGGTACAATTTCTGGAAGGAACTCTCTCTCTCGTCTGCCTTGCAAGTGCTAGGCTGCGGGTTTGATTCCCGCCCGGGGCGGATCCTATCCTGAACGGATAAGGTTCGTTTTCGGAACGGCTGGCTTTCTCCTATCCTGTCTTCCTTCTCTCTTCGATTTCGGGACGATAAGACCTTAGCACTTACAGTTCCCTCTGTCAAACCTCTTAAGAGGAAGAAAAAAAAATCTTTTCTAATCAACCCTTGGATAAGGTTCCCTGTGTTCCACCAGGAGATGGCCGTGTACTCTCTGCAACCCAGCTATGAATATCAGGTGAGTATGTAGTCCAGTTCCAAAAGTGGACTTTTTTTAGGAAAAACACGAGAAACCCATATCTTTTGAAACAAGCTCTGCAACCCAGCTATGAATATCAGGTAGCCTAAATATATATTATATATTAAGATAGGTAGACTGAACATTTTTTGCTGAACAAAAATGGACATTTTTTGCAGTTCTTCATAGATGTTGTCTATCCATATAATGTTAGGTAGCTTAAATATGGATCAGGTAGCCTAAATATACATTATGTTAGGTAGAATAAATATATTCCGCGGATTGGGTGTGGATAACGCCTCCCATGAGCTCCTCACTTACCCCTGTGTTCCACCAGGAGATGGCCGTGTACTCTCTGCAACCCAGCTATGAATATCAGGTAGAAATTCGTGCTCTTCGTGGGCAATACGGTAAAAATCAGAGAAACTGTGAAAGTAGGACATTATGTATACGTTGAGTCGTAGAGAGGAGAGTTACATAGGTAAAAAAAAAGTATAAAGAATCTAGGTGTAAAAGGGAAGAGAAAAAGGGGGAGATCAAAACTGAGGTGGACAGATAAAGTTAGGGAAGACTTGAGAGAAAAGGAATGGAGAAGGTATTAGAGAAAAGGAATGCAGTAAAAAGAAGAAGATGAAAGGAAGAAGAATGTGAATAAGAAGAAGAATGGTAATGGCAACTCTTCAATCTGTTGTCTGCACCTATTTTACAAAGAAATTTCTGTATCCTTCTCCTTCAATGTCTCACACCCTGCAATAGGATTTACTTTACAAAGTTCTTTTGTCATTTCGGCTTTTAATTAATTCAATAGGATCATCGATATTCATATATTCTTCTTCATTTATCTACAGGAGCCTGCATGGAAAAGTCACGTGTGGAAGAAAGGCCGGGACCAGACGGGCAAGAAGAGATCGCATCGCAAGTTCCACTTCAAACAAATTGCCAGGTGAGTAAATAGAAGAAGGTCAAGTACCTTTATATACCTAATACCTACTTTGTACTCACTTGTCTTTGAAACAGTTTTTGAAACTTCTAATTTTGGATCAATTCCATCAAAATACCTATTATTATTATGTTAAGGCGGTCTCTTCCTGATCCCTTGTGTGCCGCGTCCATTTTAATTTAGGACTATTGCACTGATCATTTGATCAAATACCTACCTCTCTGTACGTAATTCCCTCTACAATCTTCTTCTTTTACTGCACCTTTTCCCATTTTTATTTGGGGTCGGCGTTTCCCTCCTTTATTCCACTTCTCCATCCCCTCCTATGCAACGTCTCCTCCCTTCTCCATCTCTTTTCTCTCAACCATATTCCTCCTCAACCATATCTCTCCACCTCAGCCTTGGTCTCCCTCTCTTTCTCTTCCCCCCTGTATAGGCACCTAGTTTTCGTACTCTTTAGCTAGTGGTCTCTCTACAATTCTCCATCTTACACATTGTCTTTTTCATGACAACTTCTCAATTAACTATGTAGATACCAGTTTTTGAAACTGTTAATTTTGGATAAATCCCTTCAAAATATCCCTCTGTTTGTATTTCCCTCTACATTCCCCCAAGGTTGCCAGTCTTAATTCCCTTACACTCAAAGAATAACTCATGAGACATTGAGACTCTTGATCTGATCAACAAAAATATAGATCGGATGCATTTTGCGAAACTAGAAATGAAATCCCAAAAGAAAGAGATAGGTTAGACAAAGTACATAAATATCTGAACAAAATCGCAATTGGAGTGAACGAAATTCATCAGTTTTCTTTCACTTTTTGTTAAAAATATATATATAGGTTAGTAGTTTAGTAACAATTCTGGAATACAGCACAAAACTTAGGTACAACAAGAGATGATTTGAAAAAGAAAGGAGAGTAAGAAAAATAAGACGAATAAGAAGAATAAGAAGAAACAGAGGAGGAAGGAGACGAAGAAGATATATAAAGGTTAGTAGTTTAGTAACAATTCTGGAATACAGCACAAAACTTAGGTACAACAAGAGATGATTTGAAAAAGAAAGGAGAGAAAGAATAGGAAGACGAATAAGAAGAACAAGAAGATAAGAAGAAACAGAGGAGGAAGGAGACGCAGAAGGAGAAAAGAGAAAACCAAACTCTCCTCCCAAACCCTTCAAAACACAAAAAACCATCATCAGACATGGGGGAAAAACGATATTCAAGATAAAAACTATAAAAGAAGAGTGGGATGGCGAAGGCGAGGAAGGAGAAGAATATCTAATAAGAAGAATGGTAGGAAAAGAACAACAAGAACACAAGTGGAAGAAGAAGAAGCAGTTGAAGAAAAAAAAACAATGAGGAGAAGAAAAAGAAGAAGAAGACGACGAAGAAGAAGAATAAGTAGAAGGAAACGACGGAGAAGAAGGAGAATTAGTGGGATGGCGAAGGCGAGGAAGGAGAAGAATATCTAATAAGAAGAATGGTAGGAAAAGAACAACAAGAACAAAAGTGGAAGAAGAAGAAGCAGTTGAAGAAAAAAAAAAACAATGGGAAGAAGAAAAAGAAGAAGAAGACGACGAAGAAGAATAAGTATAAGGAAACGACGGAGAAGAAGGAGAATTGGGAGAAGTGGAAGACAAGAAAGAAGAAAAAGAATTATAAAAAGAAATAGGTCCGTTCAACGGATGGTACATGAGTACGGAGATCGGATGTCGGGACCTGTGCGATACGAAGCGGTATAATATTTGTGAGGTAAGTTTACTTTTTCAAGCGGCAGTGGCGCGAAAATAGGCGCAATGGCGCGTTGAATGCAACAGTTCTCGATGGATCACATCAATCAAATATTCTAATTTAGCCTTAAAAAAGATAGCCTTCTGATTTAGCCGGCGATCCTAAGACCAGTCAGTCACTATCAGGTAGACCTGAGCCTCCTTGACAATTCTTTTTCAATGTGATTTCTCAATATTTAGCCTCAGAAAATATTAGAAGAAATTGAAACACATAGATATGTAGATCTAAATAGATACAATACTAAGAAATTGAAATGCATATTATAGATATATGTAGTTCTAAATAGAACATAAATAGATCTATCTACTCATACACTCGCATTCTGCATTAAATCTAATTTAACAAGCTGGGTCGACGAAGCAGAAGTGGTAAAAGAAAAACTAAAACTTGTTAGACAAACAAAAAAGTCCGCGTATTTCTCAGTGTAAAATAGAAGTACAGAAGAGAAACAAAGAAAGAAACAAAATAGGAAGAAGAAAGAAGTCACGGAAATGAGGTGAAAGAGAAGAAGAGGAAGGAAGCGAAGTCGAAAAATAGCAGAAAATATTAGAAGAAATTTAAACACATAGATATGTATGTAGATCTAAATAGATACAATACTAAGAAATGAAATGCATATTATAGATATAAGATTGCAAAGTAGGCACTTAGCAATGTTGTGATATCCACAAAAGTTGTGAAAAAGCTCTGCTTTACCACAAAGAATTTGAGATTTGATTGGTAAAGAAAAAGAAGAGATAATCCTGTAATACTGTATCCAAGTTTCTATATGGAATACAAGACCTTGTTCAGACTGCGGGAGTAAAGGGACTTTTCAGTCTCATTCTGGCAGTATAAACGAGTTCTTATCGTCCCGAAATCGAAGAGACGACAGGATAGGAGGAAGTCAGCCGTTCCGAGAACGAACCTTTCCTATTGGACGAAAAGTAATGGACGTATTTTTTTATGTACCTATAGTAGATTATGTCAAGTTGGCAACTCTGCCTTCTTCGGTGATTTGGCTAGACGCCTGGATCGGCCATTGCTGTCAGAGATCTTCAATCATATTACAACAGAGTACTGCCCCCTCCCCGTGAATTCGGCCCTGGTCTGAATCTCTCATCACCACATTCAACTAACTATTCCTCTCAGCCTCTCACAGACAACTTTTCGCTTCTGGTCAAAGTTTCCTCAGCCGAAACTTGAAAGTTTATTCAAGGCCTCGTATAGAAGTTTGCCAGTTTTGTAACAAGTAGCTGGGTGTCTAATCGTATGATATATTAGACTTCTGTGGTTAATTAGAACCTTACTGGGTCGATTAATGAAGCCTCGCCACAAATGCAGAGATACAGTCGAACCTGGATATAAGAGAATCCAGGGGACCGCCTTTTTTTATATCCAGGTTTCCACTACAGATATCCAGTTTCTTTTATATCGAGGTTCAGCATGAAGGGCCCAGAAAATTTTCTCTTATATCCAGGATTCTCTTATATCCAGTTCTCTTATATCCAGGATTCTCTTATATTCAGTTCTCCTATATTCAGGTTCGACTGTATTAGGGTTTAAATCATGCCAAGGGGGTCAGCCCATCCTCCCCTCAGGCTTCATTTTCGCTCCTTCCCTACATGATATGGACTCCGAAAATTTGGAGCACAGGAGAAAGCCAGCCGATCCGAGGATGATCCTAATTTGTTTGGGATAAAGTTCGCCCCTGGCGAGAATCGAACGGGCGATCTAGCGCTTACAAGGCAGACGCGCTACCCTCCAAACCAGGCCGTATCCAGTATTCTATTGATTGTGGGGACCGGGCCCCCTCAACCCCCCCGTTAATACGGCTCTGCTCCAAACTAACTAGGCTGGCTAGTGTCGTATCTTTTGAGGGGAAAACGGGAAGTACACGTAGTGTCGGTGTCGAAGTGTCCAAGGGGATAAGGATTGGGAAATTATGTAAAATGGAAAAGTTTTTCAGAATATCACCGTCCGACACTGGTTCTCGCCTCATAAATCTCATCCATAGGATTTCCCTCGCAATATTTTGCTTCATTTCCGCTCTCCATTGACACTTCCATATGACCACCTCCACTTTCACTTAGGACATGGATATATTATTCTATTTCTCTATCATGCCTCTTTCCTTGTAGGATCTTTTGAGGCTAGTGGGTAAGCACTCTAAGCAGGCTATCCCGTGAATTTCAACTTACTTGTCTTCTTTTATGCCTTTCTGGTTCTCCTTTTCACTATAATAAAGACTTTTTTCCATCCCGAAGAGAGAAGGACCCTGAAGGTAGGATAGAAAGCCAGCCGTTCCGAGAGCGAACCTCAAAGTCCGCCCCGGGCGGGAATCGAACACGCGACCTAGCGCTTACACGTCTTTCGATTTGTACAGGCTTGGGGATGTTGAAACCTTTGGAAAAAAGTTATCTGTATCCAAGTTTCTATACGGAATTTTCAACAGATTTGTATTTCATGTAGGATTTACTAACCACTGCAGTTATCTCTAACTTACATCTGAGGCGAAATCCGAGCAAAACTTTTACCGACCCAACTTTTTTTTTCTTAGATCTTTTTTACTTTCTATTTTTCTTCTTTATGTTCTTCTTCGTCTTCTTCTTCGTCTTCGTCTTCTTCTTCGTCTTCTTCTTCTTCTTCTTCTTCTTCTTCTTCTTCTTCTTCTTCTTCGTCTTCTTCGTCTTCTTCTTCTTCGTCTTCTTCTTCTTCGTCTTCTTCTTCTTCTTCTTCTTCTTCTTCTTCTTGTTCCGTTTTCCATTCCTCTTTTTCTTCTTACATATTTGTTCGGTCATACTTTCACAGCTCGCAAACTTTTACTTACACCTCTTCCTCTCCTTCACGCTTCACCTATTTCCATCTCTATCTCCCTTCCCTCTTTACATCCTTCTTCTCTTTCTTTCTCTCTCTCTCTCTCTTTCAATATATTTGTGTAGGTGGGTATTTCTCTACGTCCATTACTGGGGTTACAACTTTTGGTATGTTCTATGTTACCTATATATCTACAGATATACAAACATTTTTCTTGTTTTTGTTGTTGTTGTTGTTTTTGTTGTTGTTGTTGTTGTTTTTGTTGTTGTTGTTGTTGTTGTTGTTTTTGGTGTTGTTGTTGTTGTTCTTCTTCTTCTCCTCCTCCTCCTCTCCGTCCTTCCTTTATTATTACAATAGTAATAAAAAGGTATAAGGGACGGACTATTGTATTCGCTTCGGTGTCGTCTGTCTGTCGGTCCGTTCCCATAGAAGGACTTATCCAAACCTGGTCGACCTATATATCAAATTAAAGGTCTTTTTACCAGGAACACGAAAGTGGTGGTGCAAATTTTGTCCAGAAAACCATAAAGTCAAAAAACCAAAAAAAACTGGTTTTTGGGGGATTTTTTTTACATTTTCTCACACAAATGAGCTCTGATCCTGAAATTTGTCGCGACGACCTATGAACTCAAAGCGAGAAAATTTTAGATAACAGTTCAGTCGATAATTTAAGACCGGTTTTATCGTCACCTGTGTTAAGCTACGCCGAGAAAGGCCAATAAATGGATAGGTGACTTGAACATTGTATTGGGATTATTGGGAATAAAGGGAGAACGGGCTCTAGTCTTGATTTTAAATCATTACATGAAAGTAAAATCAAAAAATTAAATCAAGAATAATAATAAACTGAATATTAAACAAATTAGGTAGGTACATAGGTATTGATATTCTCTAATCACTACGGGCTAAAAAATTCCCGGAGGGACGGACCCTGCTTGTTTAAGATTTTTTAAGCAGTGTGAGAAAATGAGATGAAGAAGGAAAGAAAAGGGAGACAAAGCAAAAGTAAAGTGTTTTGCATATATCATGATGTCGTATGCAAGAAGTAAATGAAGCTACGAGCAGTTTGTATATCTAACACTGGGGTAAGTAAGTTGTATTATTTAACATGCTCATCATCAGTTAACCCAGTGGCGGGCATGCTGAGATTTTCTCCAGGGGATGGATACATTTTGATCTTCTCCTGCTTCTTCTTCTTCTTTTTCTTCTTCTTCTTCTTCTTCTTCTTCTTCTTCTTCTTCTTCTTCTTCTTCTTCTTCTTCTTCTTCTTCTTCTTCTTCTTCTTTCGGGCTTCAATCGGTTAGACTTACCTATTCAAAGATATTACAGGATAAGGCCTAGTAGATATGTACCCAAGGTAAGGGCAACACAGTATCTCGCTGGAGGACGTAAAACTGAGACAAAACTAGCCCTGTCAAGCCACAGACAATAACACTGGCTCTTTTGAGGGTACCTGAATGGGACTATGGTCAAGTCCGTCTCAGGATCAGAGCTGTCAAGTTCACGTCGAAATTGTTCGGGCGGGCACTGTCCCGTCGTATCAAAGCCACGGTCCTCTATGCCACGGAAACCGGCAAGTCCGAATTGTACGCCAAGAAACTGGGCGAACTGTTTGGACACGCCTTCCATTCACAGGTAATATCCACATACATACCCCAACTACCCAAACATTACTTTCTTACCCCCCAGGGAAGGCTTTTTGAAGCCTGGAAGGCCGTTTGAAGCTTTTGGAAGGCTTTTTGAAGGCCGCGTGTCCTCCAATGTCCAAGTTGCTCATAGAGTCAGAACACTGAACAAAAAGAAACCGAAACCCACCGTGGTCAGATTGCTAAACACTGACACTCGTATTTATGAACAAGAATGATCGTTCTTAGATCAGTCTCAAGTCAAAATTGACCAATCAAATGCCTTGAGACTATGCTTAGCACGAACTTAAGAGCCAGCATTTTGTTCATAAATATGGGTGTAAAACTCGTGACAAGTGGACTCAAGCATATCAACAAGAAAAATTTTATTATGGCAAGATATGTAAGATCTATGTTCTGTTCTCAGCATCTTCTTCTCTCAGATTGATCTCTTCTAGGTATTTCCATCTGAGCCTGGGTCGCCCTCTTCTTCTTGGTCCAGATAGCTCTGATGTCCACACACAAATATGCTTTGAAAAAATTATAATAATTTTTTGTCACCTTTAATCCATCTTGCTTCTTCTGCCTCGGGAGCAACTTTTCTTATGTTAACCCATTCTGTTCCAAGTGCAACTTTTATGTTAACCCATTCCGGTTGCAGGTGCTACGTACTTTTATATTAACCCTTTGAGTTTAATTACAGTTAGTTGTAAAGTAACTTCCCGAGATCAAGAGACTGTTGATAATAGTGTATGGTTTTTTAACCCATTCGATAGGACTGAAAAGTCCCTTTACCCCAGCAGTCTAAACAAGGTCTCGTATATTTGATGGGTTAAAGAATAATACATACAACTAACAATAAGTGATAAGGGGAAAAATATAAGTGATATTTCTGTTTTTAACCCTCTTGTTTCAGAGCTGTCAAGTTCACGTCGAAATTGTTCGGGCGGGCACTGTCCCGTCGTATCAAAGCCACGGTCCTCTATGCCACGGAAACCGGGAAGTCCGAATTGTACGCCAAGAAACTGGGCGAACTGTTTGGACACGCCTTCCATTCACAGGTAATATCCACAGACTGAGGTGTGAGAGTACACGGGTCGGTGTTATCTACGAGTGTGTTTAGGTACGTTTTGTTTTACGCCAGCCTCTCATTATCAGGTGCGCCCGTCAGGTCTACCTGATACCTGATGAGCACTCACACTATCAGGTGGAACTGATCAGGTGCACAGTTTGGGGAGATAAAGGAACATTAGGGCACGTTTTCTAGTCTAATCGAAAGTGGCGAAAATTGCACTCCACCTGAGGGGAAGATAAAGGAGACTTTGTTGTAATCTTTTCAAAAATGCCAAAATTCTCTCTAGTTGAGGAGAATCTATCCGGATTGAAAGGAGAGTCCTGTGGCCTGTTCTCCATGTGCAGAAAATATCATTAACAAACTTTATGACGTTTTTTTCGTGGAATAGGTCCCAGTAGTTGTCTTCCTAAGAATTTTCCGAAAAGTTGTCTGTGTGCGCTCATTATTTCGTACATTTTCTAGGAAAAGTTACCCAATAGTTCCCTTACCTTACCTCGAAAGTCAAAAGCACTGTAGTTAATACATACAAAGGTGCTTTTTATAAGAACTTACAGTATACAATATTAAGTGAATCATGTTTCAAAAGAAGGATTTCTCGATTTTCTTCCAATAAGAATATCATCGATAAACATCTCAGTGTACTTATCAGTGAGTCACATTTCGTTGTCTAATGTTTCAACTGCGATATGATAAATGGATAAAATGAGGGTACTGTTCCCAGTGACGTGGTCTATGTATGGTATTAGTTTCGCTGAACAGAGTGAGTGGTATGGCTATCGACTGAATGAAAGAATTTTGTTAAGGGAAGTATTGTAAGTAAGAATTTCGTCAGTTTGTTCAACATGTTGAGAATTATGCCAGATACTTAGTTAAATATCATAACCCGGAAAAAATTCTAACGTGAATAAATTCTAAACTTTTCAACAAGTTCTCAATACTTACTTGGTACACATTTTATTGTGTGTGATATTCAAACTGTAAAAGCATATCAAGAAAGATGGTAATGATAGTTTTTTTTTTCTCTTCTTTTTTTTTTACAAGGAAATGTGGTAGTTTTATTTAGACATTGGAGCTTGTAATAACTTTCACGTAGGGGCCACTGATCCCTGGTCACAAACCTAAATAAAATACAGGTCACAATCATACCTGTATTCTGTATTCTCTTGAGGAAGTTCCGGCAGCTAATACCAACAGCAAACTACACCACTGTCGCCAAATCCTGAGTCAACAGTCTCGAGACACATTAACACAAGGAATGTTCTATATGATTCGACTAATGACTTCCCTCCAGACAAGAGCAATCAATAAATTACACGACAAGGTATATGGAAACAAAATCCCCGGGATTTCCAAGAACTTGTTATTAAGAGAGCATCAGGGGAAAGAAAACACTGTTTTTAGTAGCATCAGAATTAAGCAGAAGAATAACACCAAATTACTGATATTCCTCAAGGAAACTAATAGCATCGGAATTAAGCAGAAAGAAAACACTATTTTACTGATGTTCGTTTCTACACCGAGAAGAGGCACAATACTTCCCATTTAGGTGCTGGGTCAACACGAGAACACCAGAAAGTAACCCGTAGAAATATTTTCAATCGAAAAACGAGTACAAATTTTTGTCGATGGTGGAATTCGAATGCGGGACCTTCTGCATGGCAAGCAAGCGCGTTACCACTGGACCAACTTACCTCACCAAGAAGGAGTACTTCAATAGTGCACGCACTGACTGATTTGGAGAACATACTTACACATTTTGTATTTGGTAGGTGTTGAAAAATGATCATTTTTATAACATTTACATGCCATTTAACTACAAAAATAAATAAAAATGCCGTTTTCTTGGGTTTACTAAAAAAAAGTAGGGAATATACGATTAAGTAATTAGTTTTTTGTGTTCTAAACATCTTTGTTCTTATAATTTTTTTCGTACGACTTACCATTTTCAATAAATAAATACGATTATCTGAAAAAACAGTTATCTTGCCCCTTCATTGCATAACTAAAAGCTCTCGAAACTTCAAGCCGAATGTGCGACCTCAAGATGATAAAATTTTTTCATAAAATTTTCAGAGATTAATCTACTCATCAATACGCAACTTTTGACATATCAGGCGTTTCGAAATTCGAAAAAAAATTTCCATCCCTATAGTTTCACTCCACCCTAACATACATACCCCAACTACCCAAACATTACGTTCTTACCCCCCAGGGAAGGCTTTTTGAAGCCTGGAAGCTTTTAGAAGGCTTTTTGTCGCGTGTCCTCCAATGTCCAAGTTGCTCATAGAGTCAGAACACTAAACAAAAAGAAACCGAAACCCACCGTGGTCAGATTGCTAAACACCTTCCTCTCTTTCAGATTGATCTCTTCCAGGTATTTCCATCTGAGCCTGGGTCGTCCTCTTCTTCTTGGTCCAGATAGCTCTGATGTCCACACCCAAATATGCTTTGAAAAAATTATAATAATTTTTTGTCACCTTTAATCCATCTTGCTTCTTCTGCCTCGGGAGCAACATTTCTTATGTTAACCCATTCTGTTCCAAGTGCTAACAGAGAGACAGTACTGGAGAGAGGGAGAGAAAAAGAGAGAGAGAGACAGAGAGAGAAAGAGAGAGAGAAAGAGAAAGAGAGAGAAAGAGAGAGAGAGAGAGAAAGAGAGAGAGAGAGAGAGGAGATGGAATTGAGTTAGACTGGAGGGAGAGATAAGTTTGTTGAAGAATAAAGTTACAAAACGTACATGATATCTTCAATATGTAGATATAAAGGTGTCCTACAGGGTAACTAAAAATTCTAAAAATTAGTGTTCAACTAAACTAAACCTTTCAAGAATTTTAGGGTGTTGTGTTGAAATAAGTACATTTCTATGTAATGATTAAAATTCGGTTAGGTGGAAGAGCTCAATAAGTGAGAATCCTACCATTAAAGCCTTGAAAAAAAATCTGCTTGTAAAAGTGTAGCGATCAGTGTCGCAGTATTGCAAAGAAAAATTATTAGAATTGGAACAATAAGTAGTAGAATCAGAGCGAAAAAATAAATAAAATATTACCTTCATTTTACGACAAAGTAAGTGGGTACCCCTTACCTACCTCTAAAAAAATGGTTAATAAATTATTACCGATTGCAAAAAGACACAATCGAATAAACGAAAAGAAAAGCAAAGATTACGCGACTTACAAAAAGCTTTTGACATTTTAAGTCACCCTGTAGGTATGGATAAAAGTTGCATGTAGGTTTTAATAATTGGGACTTTTTGCTTTCCTCATCAATGTGTACTTTTTGCTTTCCTCATCAAGCGTGCCGGGAGGCGCGCGAACGTCAAGAGTTCGAAACTCCACCCGGCCTCCTATAATAGGGAAAATGATTTCTTTGGTTATTAAGGGTTTTATGTCGCTAAGGTCTTTTCACGACGATTGTTTTACCTTCCATTCGCTGACAAACTACCTCGTCTTCTCTTTTTTACCTCACACCTCACACAACCAGAGTGAGGCCGTTGGGTTTTCCTACTCGTATACCTTCTATTCGGGGACAAACTACCCGCTTTCTCTTTTTTACCTAACCCAACCAGAGTGGGGCTGAAAGTTTTACCTTCTTTCGGCTACAAGCGACGTCCTCACAATCACCTCACCCAGCATGAGTAGGGTTGTCGGATACCAACGACTTACAAATCTTATATTCACTTGGAAATTAAAACTGTGTGAAACGGATTTGGGACTTTTAATTTGGGATGTAAAGTTTAGGCGGCCTTTAAATGCCTTGACGGCAGAGGTGGGAAGCAGGGAACCTCACTACCTCAGACTTTATGTTTGAAAATAATTTTGTAGAAAGATACCTCAGAATCCTCAGATTCTCAGATGTTAGAAGCTAAGTTCATACAAAGATACCTATACCTGTGTCGAAAGTTAGGAACGAAGTTTTTATTTATGTTTGATTCTATTTGCTTTTATCTTGTACTTTTGCACTTTTACAGACGTTCAAAGATCTTTGAATTTGCTTTGGTTATTTACACTTCACATGCATCTTTTATTTGGTATCTACCTAAGAAGATTCTTCAGACTTTTTTTCCCCCGAAAACACAATATTTATTTAAATTGACCTCTACGTTGCGTTGGATTCTATTCTATTCTATGTATTTGTATATTCTATTCTATTCTATTCTATTCTATTCTATTCCGTTCTATTGTTCACAGATCTGCCTCGTTCATCAAAGCTAACAGTCAGGGCGATGTGATAAGTGATGATAGAAATGATTCAAGTAAAGGCCCCTCCGCTTTCAATCTGGAAACCACGTTTGGACCTTTGAGTAACGTTCGGTAAGTGCTATGGAACTAAGGTTCGTTCTTGGAACGGCCATCTTTCTATCTCATCCTTCTCTCTTCCATTTCGGGACGATAAGACCTCCGTTGTTACAGCTCTCTCTATCAAACCTCTTGGACCAGCCTAGTTACCTTAGTTGGTAGCGCGTCTACCTTGCAAGAGCTAAGCCGCGGGTTCGATTCTCGCCCGGGAAGGATTTTATCCTGAACGGATAATGTTCGTTAAATTCGCCCCGGGCGGGAATCGAACCCGCGGCCTAGCGCTTACAAGGCAGACGCACTACCAACTAAGCTAACTAGGCTGGCACCTCAGACTTTATGTTTGAAAATAATTTTGTAGAAAGATACCTCAGATTCTCGGAAGTTAGAAGCTAAGTTTATACAAAGATACCTATACACAGACCTGTGTCAAAAGTTAGGAACGAAGTTTTTATTTATGTTTGATTCTATTTGTTTTTATCTTGTACTTTTGCACTTTTACAGACGTTCAAAGATCTTTGAATTTGCTTTGGTTATTTACACTTCACACATGCATCTTTTATTTGGTATTTACCTAAGAAGATTCTTCAGACTTTTTTTTCCCCGAAAACACAATATTTATTAAATTGACCTCTACTTTGCGTTGGATTTCTGATATTCTATTTTACTCTATGTATTTGTATATTCTATTTTATATCCGTTATTAGTCGGTCCACCTATCCACACCATTGGTGTTTTTTCGTCAGGATGAACCAACTTGGTTTTGGCGAGTTTATTTTTACGGAGTGCGGTTGCGGATGTTTGGTAGTTTTGGCCAGATGATTTCTTACAATAAATGTTCAGTCTGAAATCTTGAAATCCGTGTCTTCCATACTAAACATAGCGCAGTCGGAAAATTTTCTTTGGTGAAAATGATATGATATTTTGTGTCTCTGTGTCTCAATTCAATATTCAATTTTTCAATGGATCAATTCAATAAGCCCTGTGCATTGCTAATGACAGGCAATGTTGCACAAAACTTCAAAGATTTTGTGCGTGATGTGAAGATCTATTTTACGGTCTCTCTCTCTCTCTCTCTCTCTCTCTCTCTCCCTCCCTATTTCTCCCTCTTTTTCTCGTTAGAAAGGTGTGACAAAATATTTAAATAACTTATGAACTTTGGTAATGTATGTAGGTACCTAGTTAAGAAACAGAGAGAGAGAGAAAGAGAGAGAGAGAGAAAGAGAGAGATACAGAGAGAGAGAGAGAGAGAGAAAGAGAGAGAGAGAGAGGAGTTGGAATTGAGTTAGACTGGAGGGAGAGATAAGTTTGCTGAAGAATAAAGTTACAAAACGTACATGATATCTTCAATATGTAGATATAAAGGTGTTACCCTGTAGTACAGGGTAACCAAAATTCGAAAAATTGGTGTTCAATTTTATAGCATAATAGAATAATTAAATAATAAAAAAGTTAATTTGAATAAATGTTGTCTATTTTTTTCCTTGTCAAATTAAATTAGACTCGGTTTCTTTGTCTCTCTTTGTTTCTTAATTTCTGCTCGGGGTGGGGGGACCTTCATCTTTGTCTCTCTAATAAACTTGTCATCTTGTCAACAACACAATGTCATGTTTGAATGTCTGAGCCTTTGTTTCAGTGATGTGGTTAGGGCGGTGAACTTTGGGTCTGGAGGTTGGTGGTTTGAGTTCAAGTCGTCATGAAATTTAGGTTCAGATAAATATTTCTCGAGGAACGACATTTCTGGTGAACATCCATGGGAACTGTAACAGTTAAGTTCTTATCATCCCGAAAGCAGAGAGAAGGAAGACAGGATAGAAGAAAGCCAGCCGTTTCGAGAGCGAACCTTGATAAAATTTGCCTCGGGCCCTGGCGGGAACCAAACCCGCGACCTAGAGCTTACAACACAGCCGTGCTACACTCCAAGCTAACCAGGCTGGCGAGAAAGGACCGTGATGCTACCCGTTGATTCCTCCTGTTCGCTGAATTCTGTTGTTTGACATCATAATTACTTAATGCTGCTACCCTCAAGTTCCTCCCAGTTACTTGTATCCTCACAAAAACACAAATGTGAAAAAAAGGCCAAGTTCGTATCCAAAAATGTCGGCCCTTAAAAGTGGTGAGATTAGAAAATTAAGCCCAAGTCTGCATTAGCAATTTTTCGTGTCTGCTGAAAATGCCGGATCTCAATTCCTTCAACCTTCTCTCAATTTCAACTTGGCAATGTTTTTCCTTCTCAAATTAATACCTATTATTAACATGAAAAGTGAGTCAGTCGTAAAATAAGCGATTTTCAAACCGTTTTTTCTACCCCTTCCGGTAAAGCTAGAACTTCGGAATTTCTCAGGTATAATAAGGAAGTAACATATGATCCAAATTTCGTGAGATTACATTGAAAATTGACAGAGTTATGATAGGGGTAAAAATGCGTCGAAATGTTTCGTGTAATATACACACTGGCGTGCTCAGGCCGGAACTTGGCCTGCCGCACTGCCGTGCGCCTAGATCCTCTGATCTACTGTAGGTATAGGTACTTAATCACGCTTATAAGTCCCTCCTAAGCTCCCAAGTCATTCAGTTTGCTTTCCATTGACTCCTCTCCCTCTCTCTCCATTTTCCTTCAAAATAGCTCATCTATCAATGTCCTCTGAGAAAGAAGAGGAAAAAAATTGGGTGCTAACATCACACGACTTTCTATTACGTTACAGAATTACAAATGAAATCGATCCCACTTTATTAGGGGTCGACTTCTCTACTGTTTTCGTATTTCATCCTATATTCATAACACATATTATGAATATTCACATACATATATGAAATAGGGGATAGGGGGATCTTTAGATAGGTAGGTACCTACATAATTTTATTTTATTGTGACATTTACGAGCAATATATCGTTATTATTTACTGTTCTGATATGGTATGCATAAGTTTTTTTTTAATGCAGAAATATATTTTTTATGCGAAATGCACTTCTTTTTCGCATAAGTCATCAGGTGTCATGTCATTGGACAAGATGGTGAATTACTGCAAGTCTGTGGAGAATGCTGAGAAGAAGGCGCAGGTGTTGAACTCAAGTGTTCCTGTGAGTTATTTGTCGTCTGGAAGAGGAGTCAAGCCACCAACGTCAAGAAGCTATGAGGATTCAATCAAGCCATCAACGTCACTTTGCATTCTTTTTTTTTTTTTTTTTTTTTTTTTTTTTTAAATGCAGAAATATATTTTTTTATGCGAAATGCACTTCTTTTTCGCATAAGTCATCAGGTGTCATGTCGGGTCAAAAAATGGTTGAAAAAAAAAAAAGACAGACAGACAGATAGGTAACAAAGACAGAGACAAACGATTTTACCTAGGTAATACAAATGGGGAGTACAAATACGTGTATGCAATATGTGGTACATAAATATACATACAATATCATATATTATGGTAAATAGGTATACGTACTACGAATCTATACGTACTTACGTAGGTACCTAATACCGAATAGTTTACCTGAGTGCATCCGCACTACTTACCATAAGACACCCCTATCCCTCTCCTCACACATCTAGGTAATACAAATGGGGAGTACAAATACGTGTATGCAATATGTGGTACATAAATATACATACAATATCATATATTATGGTAAATAGATGATATCCAATAGTTTACCTGAGTGCATCCGCACTACTTACCATAAAACTTACCTATCTTAACTTACAAGATATGACGTAAAGTACGTGAAAAAACATGACTTGCACGTTACATGCTGTAAGGAAAACAGTTGCTATCTTGGAAAAAAAAAAATAATGAAGGTAAAGAAGAAGAAGGAAGAAGAAGAAGGAATAGAAGAAGAAGAAGAAGGAGGAGGAGGAGGAGGAGGAGGAGAAGAAGAAGAAGGAGGAGGAGGAGAAGAAAGAAGATAGAGGAGTAGAAGAATTTACAGAAAAATAGAAGGTCCAGATAAAGCAGAAAACGAAAAGGGAGGAAGAGAAGTTCCTAAGAGGAAGAAAATAAGTAGGGAGAGAAGGAGAGAGAGGGACAGACTGGTCAATTGGGATTATGGTAATGAGAAAGAGAGAAGAAACATCAGGGCTGACTTTATAATTCCGAGGGGTCAAAGGGGAAAGCTTAGATTTTTTGTATGAACGCCTATTTTAAAAATAATCTTCCAGTTATTGTTCTCGAGAAACCTCAGAACTAAGTTACCAGTACCTCCTAATCATCTACTACCTAGTGTAGTGAGTCCTTTACAAGTGGCTGTAAGGAAAACAGTTGCTATCTTGGAAAAAGAAATAATGAAGGTAAAGAAGAAAAAGAAGAAGAAGGAGAAGAAGAAATAGAAGAAGAAGAAGAAGAAGAAGGAGGAGGAGGAGGAGGAGAAGAAGAAGAAAAAGAAGGAGGAGGAGAAGAAGAAGAAGAAGGAGGAGGAGAAAGAAGAGGAGTAGAAGAAAAAGAAGGAGAAGAAGAAGAAATAAGAAGAAGAAGGAGGAGAAGAAAGAAGATAGAGGAGTGGAAGAATTTACAGAAAAATAGAAGGTCCAGATAAAGCAGAAAACGAAAAGGGAGGAAGAGAAGTTCCTAAGGGGAAGAAAATAAGTAGGGAGAGAAGGAGAGAGAGGGACAGACTGGTCAATTGGGATTATGGTAATGAGAAAGAGAGAAGAAACATCAGGGCTGACTTTATAATTCCGAGGGGTCAAAGGGGAAAGCTTGGATTTTTGTATGAACGCCTATTTTAAAAATAATCTTTGCAATGTGCAACACATGGAGTAACGCAAGACCCTAAAAAATTTTCCTAGGTACCTACCTAGTATTATGGATTCCTCATAAGTAGGAAGTAGGTAGGTTACTTATAAGGAATTCATGGAATAAAAATATGTATTAGGTACGTCTAATTGATCAAATAACTTCCATTAAGTTAACCTTCCATTTCATTGGCCTTTGAACCAATGTACCTATGTAGGTATATTACCAAAATAATAAATTCTTAACTTCCAACCCAAGTTGTAAAGGTTTTTCTTTTTTCTTTATCCTGATGGGATAATGTTCGTTCTCGGAACGGCTGGCTTTTTCCTATCCTACATTCCTTCTCTCTTCGATTTCGGGACGATAAGACCATAGCAGTTACAGTTCCCTCTGTCAAACCTCTTTAAAAAAATAAAAAAAAAGGTTTTTCGCTCTTCTCAGAGCAACAAGTTGAGAGCCTGACAAAGGATAACACCTTGCTAACTTGTCCACAAGAAGAAATATGACACGTTTCCTATCTCGAGATAAGAGAAGCTAGGATGGGAGAATTGTGTCTTATCCATAGAAGAGCTAGGAGAGGACAGAAATAATGTAGGGGTAGGGGAGGTTTGTTTCTTAGCCATAGATAAGAAGTAAGAAGGCAAGGATAGATAGGATAAGTGAGGATGTGTGTGATGCTGTGACGATAAAAATGAGATACCAAGACATTTTTACTTTATCCCCCTCTCTAAATATCCATAAGTCGGTATCTGCTCATCATAATTCTTACAAATAACCAACCTTAGTGGCGTAGTAATCAGATTTATCCTGATGGGATAATGTTCGTTCTCGGAACGGCTGGCTTTCTCCTATCCTGTCTTCCTTCTCTCTTCGATTTCGGGACGATAGGAATTAAAGTTACTATTTTATTCCAAATCAGGTGTTTTTTCTCTCTCGTAGACAGCTAATTTGGGATGAAAAAAAAGGTTTGGATAAAATTTAAGAGAACAATGGCATAGATTGTTACCTATTTATTTCCAAAATACAAATGACTTACGGGTCCCATCAAAGCGTGTGGCTATTGTATCCAGAAATGTGTTTTGAGGCGCTAACAATCCCTTGCGTGCTGGCATTCCCTGAAATCAAACAGAATAATAATTACCTAGGTACCAGGACGTTGCATTGCAGGGAAATAAACTGTCTAAAAATTTCAGTTAAAATTAAAAAAAAAAAGTAAAAAATCAAAAGAGGCAGACAGAGAGACAGAGATTGAAAAAAAGATTTTTAGTAGATGAGGGAACTATATACATATAAAGGTAGAAACACACTAGCATCACGTCACGTGAGCTCACTGCATCCTGAGAGGTCTTATCATTCCGAAAGCGAAGAGAAGATTACAGGATAGGAGAAAGCCAGCCGTTCCAGAACGAACCTTACCTGTTTAGGATAAAATGAGCCCCTGGCGGGAATCGAACCCACGACCTAGCGCTTACAAGGCAGACACGATAGGCTCCAAGTGAACTAATCAGGAGAGAGAGAGAGAGGCTATTTATTTCCAAAATACAAATGACTTACGGGTTCCATCAAAGCGTGTGGCTATTGTATCCAGAAATGTGTTTTGTGGCGCTAGCAATCCCTTGCGTGCTGGCATTCCCTGAAATCAAACAGAATAATAATTACCTAGGTACCAGGACGTTGCGTTGCAGGGAAATAAACTGTCTAAAAATTTCAGTTAAAATTAAAGAAAAAAAAATCAAAAGAGGCAGACACAGAGACAGAGATTCAAATAGTAATAGAAAGACAAGGCAGACACGATAGGCTCCAAGTCAACTAATCAGGAGAGAGAGAGAGAGAGAGAGAGAGAGAGACTAGAGAAAAATAATTTCATTTTTCTACTCTTCATTAGGTTCGTATAAAGAGTATAAAAATGCCCGAGGTGGATATAATTATAACAACTTTTAATTTAATAAAGAAAAAGAACCCAAGGAGATAATAAGGTACCGAGGTATTATAATGTGGCAATACCTAAATATACTTTTATAATTCCCCTGTTATCTGCTATGGTCTTATCGTCCCGAAATCGAAGAGAGAAGGAAGACAGGCTAGGAGAAAGCCAGCCGTTCCGAGAACGAACATTATCCCATTAGGATAAAATCCGCCCTGGGCGGGGATCGAACCCGCGGCCTAGCGAGGGAGAGAGAAACTAGAGACTAGAGAAAAATCATTTCATTTTTCTACTCTTCATTAGGTTGGTATAAATATAAAGAGTATAAAAATGCCCGAGGTGGATATAATTATAACAATTTTTAATTTAATAAAGAAAAAGAACCCAAGGAGATAATAAGGTACCGAGGTATTATAATGTGGAAATACCCAACTATACTTTTATAATTCCCCTGTTATGTTCTACGTAATTAAATAGAAATGAGAAAGATAATTATTATATGTACATCATGCCTAGGTATAATATTTTTATAGCATAATAGAATAATTAAATAATAAAAAAGTTAATTTGAATAAATGTTGTCTATTTTTTTCCTTGTCAAATTAAATTAGACTCGGTTTCTTTGTCTCTCTTTGTTTCTTAATTTCTGCTCGGGGTGATGTTGTCTATTTTTTTCCTTGTCAAATTAAATTAGACTCGGTTTCTTTGTCTCTCTTTGTTTCTTAATTTCTGCTCGGGGTGGGGGGACCTTCATCTTTGTCTCTCTAATAAACTTGTCATCTTGTCAACAACACAATGTCATGTTTGAATGTCTGAGCCTTTGTTTCAGTGATGTGGTCAGGGCGGTGAACTTTGGGTCTGGAGGTTGGTGGTTTGAGTTCAAGTCGTCATGAAATTTAGGTTCAGATAAATATTTCGATAAGCGATTTTCAAACCGTTTTTTCTACCCCTTCCGGTAAAGCTAGAACTTCGGAATTTCTCAGGTATAATAAGGAAGTATAGGTTACCATATGGTCCAAATTTCGTGATTACATTGAAAATTACATTGAAAATTGACAGAGTTATGATAGGGTCTCTCTCCTACTGAGATAGTGAGGTGACATTACTATCTCTATCTCTCTCCTCCTCCTCCTCCTCCTTTCTCTCTCTATCTCTATCTCTCTCCTCCTCCTCCTCCTCCTTTCTCTCTCTATCTCTCTCTCTCCCCTCCTCTCTACCTCGTTCCCAATATTTTCTCATTTAATTTATCTCTCTCCATCCTTTTCTATTCCAATCTTGGTCTCCCACCTAGGTACTAAGAACTAGGTAGGTAATGTAGGTATAGTCTCCTATATGCTATACTTTATTCCAATTTTAAATAAGTTGTTGTCTTTATTCAAGCACTTCATCTGTATGATAATTTGATAATGTTTGTGTAGAAACTATAGACTAGTATTGTATGTCTATTATGTATAGCTCCTCTATACAGGGTGATTCGGAAAGTGTACATACAGGGTGCCCAGACGTCGTTTAAATGCAACTGAGAACCTGTGCAGTGGAAGTATTTGAGGATCCCTGTTCAAAATTATTTCTACGTAAAAGTCTTAAATGATTTCTATGTATTTAATTCTGTGATGTAGATAGATACTTCATTATTTATTTTACATCATATCATGCATTATTGTGTTACCTAATTGTACATAGTTCCTATTTGATTGTGTTGTTCCCACCCTTATCTATTAACCACCGAAAAGTTCTTGCATTGAAATCAGTGGACCCCCACAGTATAACTCCACCCCTGATGACTTCAGCAAGTTCAAATTCTTCTAGAATCAACACACACTAAAAAGTTTGTGCTGAAAATGCTGCATAAGAAAATGCTGAAAGTTTCATTCAGTTCTAAACATGGCGTCTAGAATTTAGAACAAATCAAAAATTAAACCATCTTGCTGGGTGTGTCACTATTAAATAATTTTCTGTCATTATTATTTTATTATAATCATTTTTATAATTGAGGAACCCCTCCTAAAGTTTTCCAAAGAACGTCTGTTCAAAATATTTGCTCACCTTTCTGAACCACCCTGATGTATGCATTGTTGCATAGTTGAAACATTTCAGGAACACCCTGTAGGTATAATAGTATTCAACACCATGTTTAGACTGTGGGATAAATGAACTTTTCGCTCTAATCTAGCGCCAAGTGTATAATTATAAAGGTACGTCATACCTCTTTGTGTCTTTGTGTGTGCTTTTGTCTTTGTCTCTTTCTCTTAATCTCTCCCTCCCTTTTTTTCTCCCCTTCTGTCTATCTCTCTCTCTCTCTCTCTCTCTCTCTCTCTCTCTCTCTCTCTTTCTCTCTCTCTCTCTCTTTTTTTTTTTTGCTCGTATTCTTATTGAGAGTGGTTTATTGATTCAAGAAAAATACGAGATTTTTTTCTTTTTTTTTTTTTTTTGGGGGTGGGGGGGGGGGGTTGTACCTTATACAGGGTGCGCCAGAAAAACAGCCGTTGTCAGTGTTTTTCTGGCGCACCCTGTATACCTACTTGCTCACTTAACTTGAACCTGAATGGACGTTTTTCTGCTTTCTAGACACCAAAAAGCTCTCTCTCTCCCTCTTACTCCTTTTCTATCCTTCTCGATCTTTACCCTTTCTCCCTTTATCATCCTCCTTTTCTCTCTCAATTTCCCTTGACGTGTATGAAAAACTAAAAACCTACCTATCCAGAAAACCGGCGACCACTTTTTTTTTCTCCCTCAAAAGGAAAAAAAATCTCTCTCCTTTTTCTTTCGCCTTTGTTGGTGGGAAATTTGTTCAGGGATAACCAGAACCAGGGGGAGAGAATGTGTGAATAAGGAATGGGAGGGAGAGAATGTGTGAATAAAGAACACAATACAGGGGGGAGGGGAAATCCTGAAGAAATGTGAGAAAAAAAAAAAATAAATGAGAAAAATGACTACACTGGTTTCAAGCAAAGATGGCGGATATTGTCAGATATGTGTATGTTTTGTGTCTGGACAGATCTGAGGCACCACATGTGCTATACTGGCTAGGTATTTCGATTTTGATTTTTATTTTATTTTATTTTTTCATTATTATTTATTTTTCTTTTTTTTTTTTTTTTGAGGTTTTTTAGCGGGATTCCTACGTGCTGTCTTGTCGTACTGAAATCGAATAGAAATAAAATTATAGAGAATGAGAAAACTAGTCATTCCGAGAATGAACCTTATCTGTTCAGCCTGAATTTCAACACTAACGGGAATCGAACTCGCGGCCTAGCGCGCCCAAGCTAGGCTGGCTACGTGTTTTTACGAGTAAATTGCCTTTTTCAGTTGAAAAAAGTATGGAAAGAATCTGCGAAGAAATAAAATGCGGCATAAAATGTACTATTCGTTGAGATAGGATGTGGAGTGTTAAGAGGAGGAAAAAGGTAATGGTTAGGTAGAGCACAAAATATACATAGACCAGGAGCTTGATGTGGTATTTCTTGCGGTTAGGAAAGGATATGTGGTTGGGAAAAAAAGTAAAAACCTCCATGTGTTGCAGGGCAAATATCATTTAAAACCATTCATTTTTAGTTGTGATGGTGAAGCTGAGAATCTTTTCACAATTTTAAGGGCATTACAGCATTACTTAGGGACTCTTTGACTATTTCTATTAGTATGAATTCCATAATACCTTCTTTTTACTTTGCTAACGCTGCTATTGGTTGCTCTTCATTCAAGGCGGCTACTCAATTGTCCGCACAGTATTTCAAGCACAGAACCGAAAAAACTTCGAATTTGCTCGTAATTCGAACCCAAGATCTTCAGTATGGAAGCCTAGTGTGTTACCGACTGACTCACGGAGGTTTTCTTTCTCCCGGTCTCTACTTTAGTAACCCGCCTCACACCTGTAGGGAACTCCACTCACCGCATTATGACCTAAATGGCGGAGTAGTGCTTTGTTGAGACTGTAGAGGCTATCTAGAATCTGAAATAAAGGTTGTCTCCACCTCTAAACTATGTACGCCGTACGAGGAAGTTTGATTGTTTTCTAAGCCAGTTTTTCTTTTATTCAAAGGGATGATAGACCGAATAGGTATAGCTATTTGAGTAGGTACTTACCAATCTATCTAGATTCTAGCTGATTCTAGCCTGTTTTAAAAGCGTGGAGTACTAGGCACATCCACTAACGTTTCTTTCCTTGCACATTGCATACCCGAGGTAGTTTTACGGCGTTCATACAAATGGAATCTAATACAAACCCAAGTTTAATGTGAGGGAAGGGATAAAGCCCATTTAGCTTTCCAAACCATTGAACATTGGACTTGTCAAATACAGGGGTTGGGGGGGGGGGGTGGTACTTTTTACAGGGTGCGCACA
>NW_007377981.1:135283-141262 GCF_000475195.1 Diaphorina citri | reverse complement strand
GAACGTTGGGCTTGTCAAAAACCGGGGTGGGGGGGGGGGGGTTGTACCTTATACAGGGTGCGCCAGAAAAACAGCCGTTGTCAGTGTTTTTCTGGCGCACCCTGTATACCTACTTGCTCACTTAACTTGAACCTGAATGGACGTTTTTCTGCTTTCTAGACACCAAAAAGCTCTCTCTCTCCCTCTTACTCCTTTTCTATCCTTCTCGATCTTTACCCTTTCTCCCTTTATCATCCTCCTTTTCTCTCTCAATTTCCCTTGACGTGTATGAAAAACTAAAAACCTACCTATCCAGAAAACCGGCGACCACTTTTTTTTTCTCCCTCAAAAGGAAAAAAAATCTCTCTCCTTTTTCTTTCGCCTTTGTTGGTGGGAAATTTGTTCAGGGATAACCAGAACCAGGGGGAGAGAATGTGTGAATAAGGAATGGGAGGGAGAGAATGTGTGAATAAAGAACACAATACAGGGGGGAGGGGAAATCCTGAAGAAATGTGAGAAAAAAAAAAAATAAATGAGAAAAATGACTACACTGGTTTCAAGCAAAGATGGCGGATATTGTCAGATATGTGTATGTTTTGTGTCTGGACAGATCTGAGGCACCACATGTGCTATACTGGCTAGGTATTTCGATTTTGATTTTTATTTTATTTTATTTTTTTCATTATTATTTATTTTTCTTTTTTTTTTTTTTTGAGGTTTTTTAGCGGGATTCCTACGTGCTGTCTTGTCGTACTGAAATCGAATAGAAATAAAATTATAGAGAATGAGAAAACTAGTCATTCCGAGAATGAACCTTATCTGTTCAGCCTGAATTTCAACACTAACGGGAATCGAACTCGCGGCCTAGCGCGCCCAAGCTAGGCTGGCTACGTGTTTTTACGAGTAAATTGCCTTTTTCAGTTGAAAAAAGTATGGAAAGAATCTGCGAAGAAATAAAATGCGGCATAAAATGTACTATTCGTTGAGATAGGATGTGGAGTGTTAAGAGGAGGAAAAAGGTAATGGTTAGGTAGAGCACAAAATATACATAGACCAGGAGCTTGATGTGGTATTTCTTGCGGTTAGGAAAGGATATGTGGTTGGGAAAAAAAGTAAAAACCTCCATGTGTTGCAGGGCAAATATCATTTAAAACCATTCATTTTTAGTTGTGATGGTGAAGCTGAGAATCTTTTCACAATTTTAAGGGCATTACAGCATTACTTAGGGACTCTTTGACTATTTCTATTAGTATGAATTCCATAATACCTTCTTTTTACTTTGCTAACGCTGCTATTGGTTGCTCTTCATTCAAGGCGGCTACTCAATTGTCCGCACAGTATTTCAAGCACAGAACCGAAAAAACTTCGAATTTGCTCGTAATTCGAACCCAAGATCTTCAGTATGGAAGCCTAGTGTGTTACCGACTGACTCACGGAGGTTTTCTTTCTCCCGGTCTCTACTTTAGTAACCCGCCTCACACCTGTAGGGAACTCCACTCACCGCATTATGACCTAAATGGCGGAGCTCGGGAGTAAAAGTTAACAAATTTAAAACTTTATATTTCGTATTCATAAGTTTGACCATTGGGTCCCGAGAACACACATACAGCTTTTTAACTTAGATATCCTTCATTCCCTTTCTCTCTCTCTCTCTCTCTCTCTCTCTCTCTCTCTCTCTCTCTTATCCTTTTCCTAGTGAAAAGATCCGGATAAAGTTTTCAGAATAAATTTATTAAGGCAACTTTCCTAACCCCCAATCTTCCCTATCTCAAGCCTTAACTTTCAACTTTTGACACCTTACCAAGAAACGTGCTATAATTATACTTGGATTATTTATGTATGTTGTGACAGTGGTCCCTATGGAGGTCAGCCTTACTTTATTTCTCTATTAAACCACTGTGTTCTCGGAACGATTGGCTTTCTTTCTTTCTCTCCTCGCGTTTTTGGACGATAAAACCTAACCATCCAAGGCAATGTAGGTCCCTACTGTATGTAGCTGTATACCTACCTATTTAGACCTACTCTATGAATAATTTATTTTTATTTTTCTTAATTTTAGGAACATTCAAGAAACAAAAATTCAGGTACCTCGATACAAAATTTTCATCAAAGAAAATCCCTCCCATACGTACATTTAGGTTGGTACATACACTCTATTATATACCTATGTACCTATATGAGGTAATGTACCTAATGCATTATATTATGTATAATAAATATCTATACATACTCTCATCTTCATTTTCACGTGAAAAACAAATTTCTCGCTCTATTGAACTTCCTTCCCTCTCTCTCCCTCTTTCTTTCTGAGAATGGCAAAAGCTCTGAAAGTGTAAAATGATATGCATACACACACTCTTATTATTACCATTTTATCTCTCTCTCTCTCTCTCTCTCTCTCTCTTTCTCTCTTTCTATCCCACACTCACATTTTCAGAGGGGGATTTTTTCCGAAAATAATAATAATAAAGTCTTATATTCGAGTTAAGAGAGTTGAGTGAGATTTTCGGATTTTCTTTTGTTTATGTTTAGGGTTTTTTTTTCAGATTTTTTTTTTTTGTGATTTACATAGGGTAGAGATAGGGAGGTATATTTTAGCTAGTTATACCTATGTATGTACGAGTATATTGTCATATTGGAAGATTATGTTCTTACACATGTAGATAAGGAACAGAGAGAGAGACAGAGAAAAGTTACTAAGGGAAAAAAGTAAAAAACTCAAAATTTGCAGATAGACGTACCTAATAATTTTTTGTGGTTGTTGAGAAGAGTACTGAGGGCGACATAGGCTATTTAAATTTGTCATATTCCATCCCGATTCAAAATGGCAGCACTTCAAAGTTATGACTCTTAAACCGCGCTGATCCCGTACAAAGGACGGGTCAACCACTAGTACTTATTATAATATTAGAGTAAATGAACCGCCTGATTAATTAGAAAACGGTTCGTTCTCGGAACTACTGGTCTTCTCCTATCCTGTCTTCTTTCTTTCTTCGCTTTCGGGACGACTTAGACCTCAGTATAGTTACAGTTCACTCTATCATCAAATCTCGTAAGAAAAGAAGTCATAGCCAGACAAAGTGAGCCATCGAGATTACCTACTTTCCATTCAATTCTCCGAATCCGAATGTTACTCATATTATTTGTACGAAAAAGTCTTTAGAAGTTAATGTGTGTAAGCATTAGATACCTACCTATAAAATAAATATTAAGTATGAAATGAACTGATCAATGATGTATTGAGTAATGAGTAATTATACTTGTGTAGTTCATTCATTGGTATATTTCATCATGTACTATTGCATTGTTTATTTTCTCTATTTTAAATCCACAGCAGTTATTTTCGAATATTGTAAACAGTAAAAACACACAGTTTGTGTGAGTTTTGGGGATATTTTTAGCCTAAATAGGTACATGCCCGGAAAAGAGAGATATTTAGCACAATAGGTAGGTAGGTACTGAGTTTGCTTTGAAGTCTGATTTTGAACAGTGCACCCTACATACATTACATAGGTAATACCTACATATTAGGTGTTACAGACTAATGAGTCATTGGTTTATAAGGTAGGTGAAATAGTGGACAAACCATATAGTCTTAATTATGGAGGAAGAGAAAGTGGCGGATTTTATCCTGAACAGAAAGGTTCGTTCTCGGAACGGTTTGCTTTGACCCTTTTTTCCTTCTCTCTTTGCTTTCGGAGCGATGAGATCTTTGTATTTGAAATTCCCTCTATCAAAACTTTTGAGAAGAAGAAGAAATGTTTCTACGTTTGTCCGTAGAAAGGATCATGATTAAAAAACATTTATAAGCGAAGAAAGGAGAGAAAACTTTGAACCTTTACATAAATAACAACATAATGGGATGGGAGACACAAATAATGAGTATCTTATCCCATGATAATGAGAGGGGAGATGTTTCGGTCTAGACTGAAAACTAACCGAGAGCAATGGAATGATAATTGCTAGAAGAACGATTAGGGTTAATTGCTTCACATTTAGAACTTTCACAACAGCTCCTTTTAACCCGATTGTGTCATTAGGGTCACAAACAAACCAAATTTATTTCCATCTTTTGGTCTTTCAGTGACTTTTTACTTTCTTTTATTTCTGGGTCAAATTCTCAATATAATGAGTGTTACACTTGTTACAGTGGTTTGCGCATTCTGGAGGTTGGTGGTTCGAGTCCCAAGTAGAGATCTAAATTTATCTCATTAGGTGTGTATTGATCGGGTGATGACATTTTTTTTTTTTTTTTTGTGATAAGCAATAAACATTTATAAATAAACTTAACAAGATTAAAAGTAGTTCTTTTATCTATTAAGTATATTAAATATATAATTATGATTGTAAGCACCTACGTACGTACTTGGTGTGTAACTAAACCGGATTATTAAGAAAAGTGACTACCTACTAACTGTGAAATATAAAGAACAACTCAAGTGCTGGGCAGATATTTGTGTAGAAGACAAAATAGATAATTATAATCTTGGACATGCCAGCCTAGTTATAGCTTAGTTGGTAGTGCGTCTGCCTTGTAAGCACTAGGCCGCGGTTCGATTCCCGCCCGGGCGGATTTTATCCTGATGGGATAATGTTTGTTCTCGGAACGGCTGGCTTTCTCCTATCCTGTCTTCCTTCTCTCTTTGCCAGCCTAGTTAGCTTAGTTGGTAGTGCGTCTGCCTTGTAAGCGCTAGGCCGCGGGTTCGATTCCCGCCCGGGGCGGGCTGATGGTATAATGTTCGTTCTCGGAACGGCTGGCTTTCTCCTATCCTGTCTTCCTTCTCTCTTCGATTTCGGGACGACAAGACCATAGCAGTTACAGTTCCCTCTGTCAAACCTCTTGAAAAAATAATTAAAAAAAAATAATAATTTAAAAAAAAATCTTGGACATGGTAGCAGGAGAGGAGGAGAAGAAGGAGGAAGAGGAGGAGGAGGAGAAGAGGAAGAAGAAGGAGGAGACGAAGAAGAAGGAAGAGGAGGAGGATGAGGAGGAGAAGAAGAAGAAGATACAAAGATTAATGAAGGAAAATGTAACGAAGAAGAAGAAGAAGAAGAAGAAGAAGAAGAAGAAAAAAAAAAAAAAAAGATTTAGCCATTAATTCTACTATAACGAAGGTTTAGACAACTACTAAAGTATCAATAAGGTAACATCACGTCATGCAGATTCCTTGAATAGAAGATAACCAAAAAAGTATTCAAAATAAATGAAAATATACCAAATATCCAAATACCTAGTGAAATAAAATAAATAAATAATAAAGGTAGATAACATACCTCAATAAGAAAGTAGTGGGTGCACCTAGTCTCAGTGGGGGAGGAACAGGAGGAGACGAATCATAGTGAACATTGAATTAACCTACATCCAGTGACTTCATTATCAAGGTAAGTAATAGAATAGAATAGAATAGAATAGAATAGAATAGAATAGAATAGGGGATAGAAAAGAAAATAAATGAGAAGAAGAAAGAAGAGGAGGAGAAGGAGTAAGAGGAGAAGAAATAGGAAGTCTGAACTGCAGTCAACCATCGCAATGTGAAGACTTAAAAGCAGAGAGAAAACCCTTTGTTTACATTCATTCATTGGACACTTTGTTTTGGACATTCATTTGTCATTTTTGACATAATGGTTTAAAATAAACCATTCTCATTATTATTATTATTATTATTATGGAGAACACATCTTCTTAATAAATAAAATTAGAGAACCTTTTGAATTTTCAATAGAAACGTACCTAGAAAAAGAAAAAAACATTTTTTGAAAATAAGAAACAGTGAGAAGTTATGAGAGAAAGAGAGAGAGAGAGAGAGAGAGAGAGAGAGAGAGAGAGAGAGAGAGAGAGAGAGAGAGAAAGAGAGAGAGACAGAAAGGGAGAAAAAAAGGGAGGGAGAGATTAAGAGAAAGAGACAAAGACAAAAGCACACACAAAGAGATAGAGAGAGAGAGAGAGAGAGAGAGAGAGAGAGAGAGAGAGAGAGAGAGAGAGAGAGAGAGAGAGGGAAA
>NW_007377981.1:115540-135261 GCF_000475195.1 Diaphorina citri | reverse complement strand
AAGAGAAAAAGAGAGAAAGAGAGAGAAAGAGAGAGAGAGAGAGAGAGAGAGAGAGAGAGAGAGAGAGAGAGAGAGAGAGTTCCTAATTATTAATGACTGAACAAACCCCGAAATAGAAAAGGATTAGAGGTATGACTTACCTTTATATACACTTGGCGTTAGATTAGAGCGGAAAGTCCATTTATCCCACAGTCTAAACATGGTGGTGAATACTATTGTACCTACAGGGTCTTCCTGAAATGTTTCAACTATGCAACAATGCATACATAAGGGTGGTTCAGAAAGGTGAGCAAATATTTTGAACAGACGCTCTTTGGAAAACTTTAGGAGGGGTTCCTCTATTATAAAAATGATTATAATAAAATAATAATGACCAGAAACAGAAAATTATTTAATAGTGACACACCCCGAAAGATGGTTTAATTTTTATTTGTTCTAAATTCTAGACGTCATGTTCTATCTGAATGAAACTTTCAGCATTTTCTTATGCAGCATTTTCAGCACAAACTTTTTAGTGTGTGTGTTGATTCTAGAAGAATTTGAACTTGCTGAAGTCATCAGGGGTGGTGTTATACCGGAGGGTCCACTGATTTGAATGCAAGACCTTTTCGGTGGTTGAATGAAAGTGGTGGGAACAAACAATCAAACAGGAACTATTAGTTACCATAATGAATGCATGATGTGATGTAAAATAAATAAAAAAGTATCCACCTCACAGAATTAAATACATAGACATCATCTAAGACTTTTCTTTGAACAGGGATCCTCAAATACTTTCAAACCTAAGCTGCAGGGGTTCTCAGTTGCATTCAAACGACGTCTGGGCACCCTGTATGTACACTTTCCGAATCACCCTGTATAGAGTAGCTATACATAATAGACATACGTACCTAAGTAGTCTATAGTTTCTGCACAAACATTATCAAATTATCATACAGATGAAGTGCTTGAATAAAGACAACAACTTATTTTAAATTGGAATACATATAGCATATAGGAGACTATACCTACATTACCTACCTAGTTCCTAGTACCTAGGTAGGAAACCAAGATTGGAATAGAAAAGGAAAGAGAGAGATAAATTAAATGAGAAAATATTGGGAACGAGGTAGAGAGGAGGAGAGAGAGAGAGAGAGAGAGAGAGAGAGAGAGATAGAGAAGGAGGAGGAGGAGGAGGAGGAGGAGGAGGAGGAGGAGGAGGAGGAGGAGGAGGAGGAGGAGGAGGAGGAGGAGGAGGAGGAGGAGGAGGAGGAGGAGGAGGAGGAGGAGGAGGAGGAGGAGGAGGAGGAGGAGGAGGAGGAGGAGGAGGAGGAGGAGGAGGAGGAGGAGGAGGAGAAGAGAGATAGAGATAGCAATGTCACCTCACTATCTCAGTAGAGAGAAATTTCGCAACACGTACCTTATTAAAAAAAAAAAACCTGGGTATCTCCATTTTGTTTAAAAGTGGAAAAATAATTAATACATAGGTATTTTTGGTATTTTATAATTATATATTTGACAAGTCCAATGTTCAATGGTTTGGAAAGCTAAATGGGCTTTATCCCTTCCCTCACATTAAACTTGGGTTTGTAATAGATTTCATTTGTATGAACGCCGTGAAACTACCTCGGGTATGCAATGTGCAAGGAAAGAAACGTTGGTGGATGTGCCTAGTACTCCACGCTTTTAAAACAGGCTAGAATCAGCTAGATAGATTGGTAAGTACCTACTCAAATAGCTATACCTATTCGGTCTATTATCCCTTTGAATAAAAGAAAAAACTGTCTTAGAAACCAATGATACTTCCTCGTACGGCGTACATAGTTTAGAGGTGGAGACAACCTTTATTTCAGATTCTAGATAGCCTCTACAGTCTCAACAAAGCACTACCAAACTTAGAGATCTGTCCGTACTTGGTTTTGGTTTCTCAAGATTTTTGTTGGTTATATAGAAACAGGTATTGGTGCCTATAGGTCCTGTGCTACATCAATGACGTCACTATTAAAAGTTAGGTCACGTGGGTGTGAAGAGTATTTAACTCCAATTTCCTTCCATTTTCTCTCTCTCTCTCTCCTCTTCTTACCTCACCCTCTCTCTCTTTTTCCCTTAAGGAATGTAAAAATAACAGACTTAAGAAGCCAATCTCATTTGTTCATAAAGAAGGAAAAGAATATAATAGGTATCTTCCCTTCTCTTTCCTTCCGTCCTTCTCTCTCTTTCATCATCTACTTAATGATTTCCCTGAAAGAAAAGACTGTTAAAAGGAATCTTAAAAGAAAGAAAAAAAGAGAAGAAGAAGGAGGAGGAGAAGGAGGAGGAGAAGAAGGAGAAGGAGGAGGAGGAGGAGAAGAGGGAGAAGGAGAAGGAGGAGGAGGAGAAGGAGGAGAAGAAGGAGGAGAAGAAGAAGGAGAAGAAGGAGAAGGAGGAGGAGAAGAAGGAGGAGGAGGAGAAAAAGAAGAAGAACGAAAAAAAAAAATAAATAAAAATATACCTACTTTACGAAGTCTGAAAGCATAAGAAAACTTAGATGAAAAAATAAATAGGTAGCTCGCTCATCTTTCAAAAGGGAGTTTAGGTAAAAAGCTAAAAAATAACCTCTGCTGTAAAAGTGAAAACTAATCTTCATGTTTTGGTTACATGCTGGTCTGGTATGTAGGAGGTCCCAGAGTCAACTCCCGGGGGTCGAAACTTTAATTTGATTTTCTGACTAATAAAAAATGATAAACAAAAGGCGAAATTGAAAGGTTTTGTTCAAGAAAAGTCGAAAGACGAAAATCGAGTTTTGAAATTTTGAGGAGGTAAAGCAGCTTTAAGGTTTTCATTTCCTCTTGTTTCTTTAAGCGGTTTGATGGAGGGAATCTAACTGCCAGGTCTTATCGTCCCGAAATCGATAGAAGAAAGTTAGCCGCTAAGAGAGCAAACCTTACCTGTCTAGGATAAAGTTCTTCTCGGACGGTAATAATTTTAACCCTCAAACCTATACATAATTATTATGTATAAGGTATAGGTAGGTATTATTAGTTGAATACCTAAATAATATTATGTAATTACATAGAGAAAAATATACGAATAGCCTTAAAGTCTTCTGTTTCGTTAGAGGCACGTGTGAAGATTAACCTTTCATCCTTTCAATGATGAACGTATTCATCAAAGGCGATGAAGAGAAACTATAATTATAGATACCTACCTCCAAATATTATCTACCTTAACATTTATGTTCAAATTTGTAAATCACTGGATAAATATGGACGTAAATACTTTCATCCCATTGAAATCCCTCCTGTATATGTAGGATAGGAAATGACATACCTACCATATGATGTACATAAATATATACCACATCCCATTGAAAAAGCACACCGAATTTTCGTCTCAAAGAGATAAAAAGACACGGGTAATTTGATATTAGGAGTTTCAAGTACTCTTCCACTGAAACTCGACTAAATCTCTTCCCATCTTTACAGTAGGTAATTATACACTCGAATCATCCTTGTCCAGTTTTACTTTCCATTGCCATATGCAGCTATTGAGAAAATACATTGGAATCAAATTGTCAAAATCGAGAAATTGGTGGAAATATTCGTTTTAGGTTTCAAGCAATTATTAAAGCTCCCCTGAGCCCCCCAAAAAAGGGTTTTTTGGCCCATGGTCGATGGGCGATTTATTTCGGGATTTTTTTGTGACATGCTTGATCACTTGCATTAAGATCGTAGGCGGTTAAAATAATGTCGAAAACAGTAGAGAAGTGTCGACCCCTAATAATGTGGGCTCGAAAAGATCTATGTAGTTTGCATATTCATTTTCGAAACTTTGATCGATTTCATCTGTAACGTAATAGAAAGTCGTGTGATGTTAGCACCCAATTTTTTTTCCTCTTCTTTCTCAGAGGACATTGATAGATGAGTTGTTTTGAAGGAAAATGGAGAGAGAGGGAGAGGAGGAGGAGGGGAGAATGATTTAAAAGAGATCTTGTAGAGAATGGAGTAGGAGGGAGAGAAGTCAATGGAAAGCAAACTGAATGACTTGGGAGCTTAGGAGGGACTTATAGGCGTGATTAAGTACCTATACCTACAGTAGATCAGAGGATCTAGGCGCACGGCAGTGCGGCAGGCCAAGTTCCGGCCTGAGCACGCCAGTGTGTATATTACACGAAACATTTCGACGCATTTTTACCCCTATCATAACTCTGTCAATTTTCAATGTAATCTCACGAAATTTGGATCATATGTAGTTTAGTTACCTAAGCTTATTTCTCATGTATATGAATTTACAATGTATAACTAGGTACCTAATATTTACATTTCATTCTATAGATACTATAAAAAATAATTTTAATGTTGTTCTTGTTCTTGTAATAATTGACTTTGTGTCTTGATTTTTATAACATTCGTGTTCTTCTCGTCGATGTAATCTTGACAGTACTCATTTGATTTTCTGACTAATAAAAAATGATAAACAAAAGGCGAAATTGAAAGGTTTTGTTCAAGAAAAGTCGAAAGACGAAAATCGAGTTTTGAAATTTTGAGGAGGTAAAGCAGCTTTAAGGTTTTCATTTCCTCTTGTTTCTTTAAGCGGTTTGATGGAGGGAATCTAACTGCCAGGTCTTATCGTCCCGAAATCGATAGAAGAAAGTTAGCCGCTAAGAGAGCAAACCTTACCTGTCTAGGATAAAGTTCGTCTCGGAGGTAATAATTTTAACCCTCAAACTTATACATATTATGTATAAGGTATAGGTATTATTAGTTGGATACCTAAATAATAATATTATGTAATTACATAGAGAAAAATATACGAATAGCCTTAGAGTCTTCTGTTTCGTTAGAGGCACGTGTGAAGATTAACCTTTCATCCTTTCAATGATGTACGTATTCATCAATGGCGATGAAGAGAAACTATAATTATAGGTACCTCCAAATATTATCTACCTTAACATTTATGTTCAGATTTGTAAATCACTGGATAAATATGGACGTAAATACTTTCATCCCATTGAAATCCCTGCGTAATATGTAGGATAGGAAATGACATACCATATGATGTACATATACCACATCCCATTGAAAAAGCACACCAAATTTTCGTCTCAAAGAGATAAAAAGACATGGGTAATTTGATATTAGGAGTTTCAAGTACTCTTCCACTCAACCTCGACTAAATCTCTTCCCATCTTTACAGTAATTATACACTCGAATCATCCTTGTCCAGTTTTACTTTCCATTACCATATGCAGCTATTGAGAAAGTACATTGGAATCAAATTGTGAAAATCGAGAAATTGGTGGAAATATTCGTTTTACTTTTCAAGCAATTATTAAAGCTCCCCTGAGCCCCCAAGAAAGGGTTTTTTGGCCCATGATCGATGGGCGATTTATTTCGGGATTTTTTTGTGACATGCTTGATCACTTGCAATAAGATCGTAGGCAGTAGCCAGCCGTTCCGAGAACGAACATTATCCCATCAGGATAAAATCCGCCCCCGGCGGGAATCGAACCCGCGGCCTAGCGCTTACAAGGACTCCACAAACAAAAAACCCACTCCGAGGCTTAGGTGTAGGGGCAAACAGCCCTATATGTTTGGGTTAAGCTTATACGAATCTAGGAATATGATAAGGAAAGTAAAAAAGAGAAGTGTGCTTATGTACCTATTCTATGTACTTTTGTCACACTTATATTGTCTGTTTATGTAAAACAATATTAAATTCGAACAAACACGCGTCAAAATCTAGTCTTCTAATCCATACGACATTCTCTACCACCCAACCAGAGGAGTTACAACACAACGCATTGTCCTTAATTCTCTGAACGTTACACGAGAAACTATGTAGCAGGATACTAGCACCAGATGGAGCACAGTTTTACATTTTATTATATTTTCCCTCCCTATATATCTTCCAGCTTCCCCTACTTTATTACTACCTTATTTTTCATCCTAATGCTTTCTTCCTACTTTCCTGCTACTTTCTTTTACGCACTCTTTCCTTTTTCTTCTCCTGGTATAGGCATAGGTCTTGTTAGGTGTATTTATTTAGGTCGCTAGTTCGATTCTCATCCGGGACAGATTTTATCCTCAACAGATAAAGTTCTTTCTTGGAACGGCTGGCTTTCTCCTATCCTGTCTTTCTTCTCTCTTCGGTTTCAGCACGATAAGACCTTAGCAGTCAGTTCCCTATATCAAACCCTAAAAGAAAGAAAAAAAGGAAGCTAGGAAAGAATATACCTAATATAAAATCATCTAAATTTACCACCTACACAGTCAGTTTGTAACAGGTTACATTAAGGTAGGTAGGTAGGTAGACATCTAAAATTATGCGAGACGTTTAGATATGAACGGGATAAGTGGGGTAAAGGAACTTTTCTGTCCTATATTTGGGCATAAGGATAAACAAGGCAAAATATTATTCTATTATAACGTCCTATTATACCTACTTCTTCTTCATCATCCTCCTCTTCTTCAACTTGTTCTTGTCTCTCCTACTCTCTTTCATTATCTTCTCTTTTTCTTCCGTCTTCTCTCCTCCTTTTCTATTTCCTTCTTCTCCTCTCCTCTTTTTCCTTCCTTCCTCCTCTTTCCACTTCTCTATCTTCTCTTTCCAAGTCTCTTCCTCCTCCTCCACAACTCACAGCATCTCAGTTCGGGATATTAAATTTCACCTCCCATGTCCCACCACCTCCTCCCTCTCCCTCTCTTCTCATCCTTACATCTCGTCCAAAATGGGTGACTTTATTAGGGAATTTGTACAGGGCAAGGGGGACGGGGGGTGGACGCTTGTGGTCTGTGTCGTAGCATGCCCATCCCGTAGTATGCCTCTCATCAGATGGGCGAGAAGAGACACAATACTTCCCATTATAAGCTCTTTTTTTATTATTTTAAAGGAAAAAAAAAAGAACATTCACCTGTTATGAGGTTTCCCCAATTTACAACAGATCAACAGAGAAGCTAAGCAATTTCGTGCGTGGTTAGTTCCTGCACGGGCGTCCACTTTGACCTCAGTACTCAATACCTAAGACCTATACCAGGGGTTTCCAACTTCCATGTGTATGTGGGCCACATTCTACATTGGGAGGTACTTCGCGGGCCACATAATTATGTACATAGGGGAGCAACCCCCTCCCAACTTCTTACGAATCCGATCGAATTTTGAGCGCCGCAGGCGAAATTTTTCAAAAAGTATTCTCCTAATTGTACCTGAAGACTGAAGGGAGTCAGTTTCCATGACTCATTGATAACTACGTGGCAGAGCCGGGTTCAATGCCCAGCGGAGTGAGACCTTTTTTTCTCATGCAAACTGTTCTGTTCTACTCTCATGACTTGGTGTTTAAGGGACCCACTCAGCCTCTCAAGAACAACCTAGTACTGACTAGCCATGGAGATAAATGCACGTGGCAAAATTTTTGGAATGAAATCAAGGAGGTTCGAAAGTAGTGGAGGGAAAACAAGTTTCAAATGTATCACAGATCAGGCAAGGAAGTTCAAATGCCATATTGCCATGGCATGAAAGGTCGATTTTTGTGTAAAAAGTCCTCAAAAATCAAAATCTGAAGTCAAAACAGCGAAAAATTATTTTAAAAGGCTGAAAATTCAATTTTTATTTGACGTTCCAAGGAAAAATGTAAAATAGTTGCCTCTGATTCTTGAAAAAAATGCTCATTTTGCCATGTTTTGAACAAATAAATGCCATATTTTGGAAAAATAAGTGCCATATTCCAAACTTCTCTCTGCAGATCATACAACCATGATATTAGAAGTCCTTGACGCTGAAAATTTTTTCAACATGAGGGATTTTTTTTATACCTGAGAAATTCCGAAGTTCTAGCTTTACCGGAAGGGGTAGAAAAAACGGTTTGAAAATCGCTTATTTTACGACTGACTCACTTTTCATGTTAATAATAGGTATTAATTTGAGAAGGAAAAACATTGCCAAGTTGAAATTGAGAGAAGGTTGAAGGAATTGAGATCCGGCATTTTCAGCAGACACGAAAAATTGCTAATGCAGACTTGGGCTTAATTTTCTAATCTCACCACTTTTAAGGGCCGACATTTTTGGATACGAACTTGGCCTTTTTTTCACATTTGTGTTTTTGTGAGGATACAAGTAACTGGGAGGAACTTGAGGGTAGCAGCATTAAGTAATTATGATGTCAAACAACAGAATTCAGCGAACAGGAGGAATCAACGGGTAGCATCACGGTCCTTTCTCGCCAGCCTGGTTAGCTTGGAGTGTAGCACGGCTGTGTTGTAAGCTCTAGGTCGCGGGTTTGGTTCCCGCCAGGGCCCGAGGCAAATTTTATCAAGGTTCGCTCTCGAAACGGCTGGCTTTCTTCTATCCTGTCTTCCTTCTCTCTGCTTTCGGGATGATAAGAACTTAACTGTTACAGTTCCCATGGATGTTCACCAGAAATGTCGTTCCTCGAACACAGGAAGAAGGGATAAGGAAAATGTATTGTAAAGGGTCTGCCTGTGGGACTGTGTAAATGTTTCTACTTAAAATAAAGCGGAATAAAGGAAATACCACCTACCAGTACTCGTACCAATAGCTGGAGTAAATAAATAGCTCGTAGCTCGTACGTAGGTACCTAGGTAAATTTAATTTTGATCAACCTTAATAGTGTTGTGATTAGCGCTTCGAGGGGTTAGTAGTAAAGTAATCAAATTTAAAGAAGTGTATTGATAGTGGAACAACAGCCGTGGCAACTGGCAAGTGACTAGCATTTTTGCTCAACGCGACTAAAATTTCTTTTCAGAATTTTGGTTTTTTTTTTTATTTTTTTTTTTTTTTTTTTTTTTTTTTTTTTTTTTTACATTCATGTAGGTAAGTTTGATGTACAAATCCCAAAAAGCTTCGCGGGCCACGAAAATCGTCTGGCGCGTGGCGGGCCACTAGTTGGAAACCCCTGACACTATCTTGTTATTTTAAAGTGAAATAAATTGTTTATTCTTCTGACGCACCCTATATTATCGTGGGTTGTGTGATATTTACATCACCAGAAAAGCCTATATACATGGCATAATATACAGTAGCTATACAGTTATACATTAGATGTTTTAACTGTCAAAAGGATTTTCCGTGTTTGAACCAGCGCAGCGCAGGGCAATGTAGGGGGTGATGTTTTCATTGGGCAAATTACAAAACCGCAAAGCAAATTACAAAGCTACGAAGCCACAAGGCCGGGGAGGAAAAGGAACAAAATGTTATACCTCATGTCAAAAATCAAAAGAAACATGCTGGAAGGGGATTCATAATATTCAACTTGGTATAGGTAGGTATATTCAACATTCAGAGATATTATAGTCTGGCTGGGGGACTTTAAACAGGGAGGTTAGCAGTCTGAAATGTCCCTGGCTAAAGAGACAGTAAAAGTTCGAAGGGCATCCACTTGTAAAATTTTTGTAGCCAAAACCAAGTGTTAGCCCAAACAATCACCCTAGCTAGGGCTGATTGAAAGGCTGACGAAAAATGCCGACCCTGTATGACCACGGGAAAAGGTGAGGCTCTTATAGAAAGTAAGTAACAAGATCCAGTTTCTGTGATTATTTAATTCAAACTTTACATATAATAATATGTATATTTACCTACTCGTACGTATTATGGTAAGCACAAGAGTACATAAATAAATACATAGAACATTATCTTCTTGTGTAAAGGCAAATGACATAACCCAATATGTTGAGTGATATAATTATTATGGGGTTTAGAAGTAAAGTTTCAACAACTGGAATCAAGTACAACATATGAATTCGAAACTCCAGACTTTGGATTCAGGCCGGAGTATAGTAGGGGGGACTTTGGGACAGAATGTCTTCAGTCTACATAGAACAAACAAACCACTTATTTCAAGTTTAAAAGAAATGTTCGTTAGGTACGTCATTTGACGTGATGCTAGTGTGGCTGTTCTGAACGAAATTAACCTACAATATTATGGGAAAACTTTGAACTACATCTTTCTGACTCCCCATGAGCTCACGTGACGTGACGTGATGTCTGTTTCTACCTTCAGTATCACGATTCTTCCAGTCCCACTCCATCTGGGTAAAGTTAATGTGAGTAGGTGGATGTCGTGAGATGACGATAACAGGTGAAACTGACGGTGATGTAAACACCTCAGAACCAACTGTTGGAAGCAGAGGCACCGTCTCTCTTTGTCAGCATTTGAAAAGGAGAAATTCTCCCGTGTGGTATATGGGAGAAATTCGAAACATATTGGAACGACGCGATGTAACGATAGAGTTTTCCCATTGGAAAACACAAAATACTTGGGGTAAAACATGTTGTGTAATAAAAACTAATTAGTATCCTTGGGTAAATTTATTTATGCAGTTCGTCACCATTACCACCAAGCTCTAGTTTCCAAACTCCCCCATGAATATCGTCGGTAGGGAAACAACACCGCTTAATTATTATCTAGCACTTTCCGCTCGATTTTTTTTAATACCGACATCATTCTTTACTGTTTGGTTAAAATAAGGTAGGTTGGACAAAATTTGTAAAAATGGAGTTAACTAATTTTCATTTGTAGGTATTTACTTTTTTACGAGGTTTGATAAAGGAAACTGTAACTGCTAAGATCTTATCGTCCCGAAATCGAAGAGAAAATGAAGACAGGGTAGGAGAAAGCCAGCCGTTTCGGGTATGAACATTCATAGAAAAGCATCACGGATTTGACTTCTGTCAGTCAGTTTAAGTTGAATTTCGGGGCTTTAAAATCTCACAATAATAATTTTTATTTATGATATATTTTTTCCTCCATTTCACCAGTTTTACATCAGAGATAACACCAGATTATTTAAGGAGGAGGAGGGGGATACACATTCTCATTCACTCCTTCTCTCTCTGTTGCATTTACCTCTCCCCCCTTTTAATATCTCTCTCTCCCTCCAGTGTACATCATAGATTACAGCAGATTTTTTCTCTATCTCTTTTTATCTCTCTATTATAAATATTTTCTCTCTCATACTCTCTTTGTTTGTCTCTAGAAATTTGCATTTTATAATAATTATGATAGATTAGTGGTTGACCCGTCCTTTGTACGGGACCACCACACACGCACACCACCACCACACCCACCCACAAACCCATCACACACACTACACACACCACACCACACATCCATCACACCACACATCTATCACACACACACCCATCACACCACACACACACACCCATAACACCACACACACACACGGTCGCAAATAAGGGGAGGAAACCATTTCGATCCCAAAAATAAGATATTCCATTTTTTTTTTTTCAAGGTTTGACCAATAGGATTTTTTTTATTATTATTAATTTATTTATTTTACTTGGTCTCCTAATTTAACCCTAGTCCTTCTACTCAACCTACCATCCTAATACCTACCTGTTACCTAATCTACGTCAGATCCACCTGTAACTTAGTCCTAGAGATCCCCTCGGGCTAATGAATTCTAGAGATAAGAGAGAGAGCGAGAGAGAGAGAAAGAGAGAAAAAGAGAGAGAAAGAGAGAAAAAGAGAGAGGGAGAGCGGGAGGGAAAGATAGAGGGAGAGGAGAAGAGGAAAAAAAACTTACAAATCAAACAACTGAACTGATGATGAGATCATAATGGAACGGAAAGTGGGCGAAACTCATAATAATATCTTTTGATTAGGTACTATATTCTTACTTGATTACTTGCTTTGATTAGTGCTTTATTATTGCATCCGGCTATACCTACACTATTGTAAATTGAGAAACCAACCTCTCTGCTACTTCCTCCTCTCCTTCTACTTCTTCTTCTTCTCCCTCTCCTTCGTCTTCTTATTCTTCTTCTTATTCTTCTTCTTCTTCTTACTTCGAGCGGAAGGTAACCAAATTGGAAGGAAATTGAGTTTTCCATTTTCCGTCTCTCGAGTTTTTTTTCTACTCTCTAGCAATCTGGAGAAGAAAAAAATTTACAACGGAAAAAAATTCTCCTGAACAAAACACGACTTTCTAAAAAAAAGCAAGTTTGAAAAAAAAAAAAAATCAATCAATCTCCCCTCCCACTAAACATTTATGGTTAAAATTTTACAATAATTGAGAAAAATCTGTCAGTGAACATCACACGACTTTCTACAAAAATGACCAAACTTTTTTTTTCTTTTAAACCTTTCGCCTCTCTCTCTCTCTCTCTCTCTCTCTCTTGTGGTAAAACAGAGATTTTCTTCACATCATTTGTAGGTATCACAGAATCACAGCATTACTAAGTGCCTCCTTACTATGAATAATATTCTCATTTACCATCAATCTTTTTACCCTGGTAATGCCACCACCGGTCGCTACTGGATAGTAGATACTCAATTGTCCTCAAGAGGCTGAGTGCACCCCGAAATCCGATCTGTGCCAGGTAAACCAAACAGTCTGCATCAGGGACGGAATGTTGGGTTGATAAAGAATATGCGGAAACATCCCTGGTGAAAATGAAGAAATAGGGTTACAAAATAAACTAAAGGGGGAGCTAAAACAAAAGTGAAAAACTGTTGATGCAGAAGGAAGAAGAATAAATAAAGAGGAGAAGAAGAAAAAGAAGAAGAAGAAGGAGAAAAAGGAGAAGGAGAAGGACGCCATCGCCACGTAGGTAGCACAAAAGCAAATCAAGTGAAACTGACTGGAAAATATTGGAATAAACCACGAAGAGAAGAAGAAAGGAACAACCATCAGTAAAGTACCTACTGAAATCGTAAGATCTAAAAACTTGGCTAGAAGGCAAAGTCTAATCTTATTTTCTAAAATTTTAATCCAACATCATTATTTTTATCATTTTCTAATTGAAATAAAAGAAAAAAGTACAACAAAATGGCACAAGTTTCAAAAGCAAACAGTCCCCAGCCAGCCGGTAAGAAAAAAAAAGGAAAAACCCCGCCACCGGAAACACCGATAGAAATCCCACCAAACCCTGTCCTGGAAAAATGCAAAGCTAACATGAAAGTGATCAACCATGTATTGAAGAAGTTAGAACACCAACACGCTGGCTTGGTTCAAACCAATCTAGACCTACTCCATGCCATCGCCAATGTCCATAGGAAACACCTTTGTATCTCTGAATATTTGAAACCTCGTCTTGAAGAACTTGTGGAGAAACGTTTGGAATATGAAGCGGAAATAGAAGACAAGCAGGCAGCTCTGGAGGAGAAAGACGATGAACTTATCAATCTACTCCTCGACCCTAATTATAAAGGTGCAGCTCAAAAATCAGCAGTCGAGATAACGAAATCAGAAGACAACAAAAAGGTTGAGAAGTCACACACTGCATTATCCCAGATAAGTATCAACACGTTTGAAGATATCTTGAATGAAGCGAGATATAAAGTGGATATTGGATTGCAGCTGAAAGATTTGTATGAGGAAATTGAAGTTTTACACCAGGATGAAAACGAAGATGACAACAAAGTCATCGCGAAATGTTTGGAAAGTCAAAGCAACCTGGATAGCGCTGATAGTAACAATAACCAGAATGAAATCATAACTGACGATACACCATCAGACACAACCAACACATCTCAGTCCTTAGCAACCTTTGATACTTCTGAACAAACCATGAAGAAATACATGTGCGACCAATGTAAGATGAAGAACCAAATCTACACATTGTACAATCACTTCAATAGAACATCTCTGAAGGAAACAAATCAAAATCTAAAGGATAGACTCAATCGATTAGAACTTGATGTGATTGGTGATTTGGATGCTGAACATATTCTAGAGAAGAAAGTAAACAAACTGGCCAAAACAATCGTCACCATGACAATCGAGTTCAAAGTGATGGAAATGAGAAGCAACCAATATCCAGAGCTTGACAAGCTATTGAAACACTTCCTAAACGAACTCATGGAGAAGAAAATAATCATGGAAGAGGAAGCTGAGTCTGTTGAAGTACTTAGGAATATACTCCAAGACGAAACACAACTTTATCAAGAGAAATTGGAGAATCGAAATGTTGACAAGCTATTGAAACACTTCCTAAACGAACTCATGGAGAAGAAAATAATCATGGAAGAGGAAGCTGAGTCTGTTGAAGTACTTAGAAATATACTCCATGACGAAACACAACTTTATCAAGAGAAATTAGAGAATCGAAATACAAGGAAAACATATCTGAAGAAAGCTCACATTATATTAAAACAATGTGGAGCTATGATACTAAATGAGATAATGAGATTTCGTTACGATGAAATTCCTCATGTTATACTCAATGACAACATGAGGCATCTAATAGACAACTTACTCGTGAAACTTCGCAAGTTACAAGCGTTCAGTGGAAACCCAATTGCACAAATCAATTACATGCAGCAAGCAGGTTACTCACCATTGGATGATCTCATGGGATTCTCAGCTCTGGATATCAGATGCATTGCTAATCCCAACTTCATGATGTGTCAGCTTAGGGGAGCTTCGCATCCATATTGAACTCTTGTTTTTGTTATGAATTCATCAAAATTGGTAGGGTACCTTTATTGGTGAACTTGGCTACAGTTTTCTACAGAGAAGATTTGAACTGTAGAAGCTATTCCATAAATGACTTGTCACTTTACATTTTGCAAGTCGCAAGAAATTATGACGTAATACCTATTAGGTAAGAGAAATAGTACTTTTGTCACACTTATATTGTCTGTTTATGTAAAACAATATTAAATTCGAACAAACACGCGTCAAAATCTAGTCTTCTAATCCATCCGACATTCTCTACCACCCAACCAGAGGAGTTACAACACAACGCATTGTCCTTAATTCTCTGAACATTACACAAGAAACTATGTAGCAGGATACTAGCACCAGATGGAGCACAGTTTTACATTTTATTACATTTTCCCTCCCTATATGTATATCTTCCAGCTTCCCCTACTTTATTACTACCTTATTTTTCATCCTTTCTTCCTACTTTCCTGCTACTTTCTTTTACAGACTTTTTCCTTTTTCTTCTCCTGGTATAGGTATAGACCTTGTTAGGTGTATTTATTTAGGTCGCTAGTTCGATTCTCATCCGGGACAGATTTGATTCTAAACAGATAAAGTTCTTTCTCGGAACGGCTGGCTTTCTCCTATCCTGTCTTTCTTCTCTCTTCGGTTTCAGCTCGATAAGACCTTGGCAGTCAGTTCCCTCTATCAAACCCTTTAAAAAAGAAAGAAAAAAAAGGAAGCTAGGAAAGATTATACCTACCTAATATAATCATCTAAATTTACCACCTACACAGTCAGTTTGTAACAGGTTACATTAAGGTAGGTAGACATGTAAAATTATGCGAGACGTTTTGATATGAACGGGATAAGTGGGGTAAAGGAACTTTCCTGTCCTATATTCGGGCATAAGGATAAACAAGGCAAAATATTCTATTATAACCACCTACTTCTTCTTCATCATCCTCTTCTTCTTCTTCAACTTGTTCTTTGTCTCTCCTACTCTCTTTCATTATCTTCTCTTTTTCTTCCGTCTTCTCTCCTTACTCCTTTCTTCTTTTCCCTGCCTTTCCCCCCCTTTTCTATTTCCTTCTTCTCCTCTCCTCTTTTTCCTTCCTTCCTCCTCTTTCCACTTCTCTTTCTCCTCTTTCCAAGTCTCTTCCTCCTCCTCCACAACTCACAGCAGCTCAGTTCGGGATATTAAATTTCACCTCCCATGTCCCACCATGTAACTGCTAAGATCTTATCGTCCCGAAATCGAAGAGAAAATGAAGACAGGGTAGGAGAAAGCCAGCCGTTTCGGGTATGAACATTCGTAGAAAAGCATCACGGATTTGACTTCTGTCAGTCAGTTTAAGTTGAATTTTGGGGCTTTAAAATCTCACAATAACCAAAACGATCATTGAATTGACTTTGTAAGATACCTTTTGGTTTTATTTACAATAAAAAACTATTTTATTCTATTCAACTTTTTAAATTAGGTACCATTAAAAGTGAAAATTTCCGAAAAATCCACGTAAATATTACGGTAGGTATTCCTATTAACGAAAAGCTTTCAAAATGGAGTTTGGGCGATATCATTTCTTCACCTGGGATACCACCATTGAATTTGTTCGCAATGAACACTCCTTGTTTGCTAATCTTTCTGCTCGAGTAAATTTCAGCAATGTTTTCACAACTCACCTCAACCCTCATCTGGATTTTCCATTAATAACTCTCCTGATTAGATCACCATGAAACTTAATGAGCTTTTCAAGCTATAAATTTATTATTGAACAGTTTGCACCTGCAGTGACACTGAGGCATGGCGTAACGAGGTTCCCTTGTGACATTTCTAATGCTGGTACCTTTTTAAATTAGGTACCATTAAAAGTGAAAATTTCCGAAAAATCCACGTAAATATTACGGTAGGTATTCCTATTAACGAAAAGCTTTTAAAATGGAGTTTGGGCGATATCATTTCATCACCTGGGATACTACCACCATTGAATTTGTTCGCAATGAACACTCCTTGTTTGCTAATCTTTCTGCTCGAGTAAATTTCAGCAATGTTTTCACAACTCACCTCAACCCTCATCTGGATTTTCCATTAATAACTCTCCTGATTAGATCACCATGAAACTTAATGAGCTTTTCAAGCTATAAATTTATTATTGAACAGTTTGCACCTGCAGTGACACTGAGGCATGGCGTAACGAGGTTCCCTTGTGACATTTCTAATGCTGGTACTTTTCTTTTATTTATTTTGAAGATGAAAAGATTCCAATTAAGAACAGGGGATGACCAATAATCCTCAATCCTTTGAACACCAGAATTGTTTGCAAACGGTTATTCCGGATAGAAGAAAAGGGAGAGGAGGAGAAGATGAGGAAGAACAAGCAGAAGACAAAGTAGGTATAAATGAGAAGAAACGACAGAAAAATCAAGAAGGAAAAGTTTAGTAGTGTGCATTATTCAGAGTTAGATGGTCTAATTAACATGTAGGGTAGATAAATACTCGTAAGTAGTTCCTTTAACTCAAAGTTTAATATTGCACAAAGCATTAAAATTACAAAATTTAGGTAGCAAACAATATGCTGGTACTTTTCTTTTATTTATTTTGAAGATGAAAAGATTCCAATTAAGAACAGGGGATGACCAATAATCCTCAATCCTTTGAACCGTTTGCAAACGGTTATTCCGGATAGAAGAAAAGGGAGAGGAGGAGAAGATGAGGAAGAACAAGCAGAAGCCAAAGTATAAATGAGAAGAAACGACAGAAAAATCAAGAAGGAAAAGTTTAGTAGTGTGCATTATTCAGAGTTAGATGGTCCAATTAACATGTAGGGTAGATACATACTCGTAAGTAGTTCCTTTGTCTCAAAGTTTAATATTGCACCAAAGCACAAAGCATTAAAATTACAAAATTTAGGTAACAAACAATGGAAGAGACAAGTTGTACCCACTACAGGCTACAGAGTCTTCCCTAAAATCGTCCCCGGGGCGCTACGTAGGTTGATACTCTTCCCCTCTCTCACACACATTCCCTCCTTCTCTCTCTCTTTTACTTCTTTCTCATTCTCTTTCTCCCTGTATCCCTCATTCTTTCTCACACATTCCCTCCTGTTCTCTCTCTCCCTTTCTTTCTTCTTCCCTCTCTTTATATCTTCCCTCCTTTTCTCTCTCTCTCCCTCCCTCTCATCTCAAGTATGATAATTCACTTGTCTCAAAGTTTAATATTGCACCAAAGCACAAAGCATTAAAATTACAAAATTTAGGTAACAAACAATGGAAGAGACAAGTTGTACCCGCTACAGGCTACAGAGTCTTCCCTGAAATCGTCCCCGGGGCGCTACGTAGGTTGGGAACATCAAATATCATTAATCTGTGATGTAACATCCGAACATTTGTTACATCATGAAATGGTTTTATGAAACTCTCTCGGGATTTCGGGGTGGGGGGATTTTTCGTCTCGTTACGTACATTTGGGTCACAGTATACCTTGCCTTTGTATGGTGTGGTAGAATGTTGTAGTGCATTACTGCTTGCATCAGTGCATATGAGAAATCGTTTTCCAATGTCCACAGTCCCAGGGGAGATATCAATAGTCTATGTAGTTGTAATGGAAGCAATAACTTCTGTTCTTGGTGTAGTAGCAATGGAAGTTGTAGTTGTGGTGAAAATTATAGTAGCAGAGAAAGTTAAAGGTAGTAACAGCGGTCTCGATAACAACTTCACACTTTCTTTCTCTTCCGGATCCATCTATTCTACATACTTATTATATCACATATATTATTATCCCTACGTCACGTTATTCGTTATTATGTAAAGAAAACTTTTTTTACATTTCCATGCGCATACGAATAAGTAAGTAGATAATTCACTTTTGAGTGTGTTGGGAAAGAAATTCATTTGCCTTTTTTATTTTCATTTTTGTTTGTTTTTCTCTTCTCTCTACCTTCCCTTCCATTCTATTTGTTCCCATTTTCTTCTTTTTAAATTCTCACCCTCCTCTTCTCTCTCACTTCAAGTTTGTCTTCTTCTTCTTTTCTTTTGTTTTCATCTTCCCCATTTCCTCTACCCTGTTAGGTACCTTTCTCTTCCGGATCCATCTATTCTACATACTTATTATATCACATATATTATTATCCCTACGTCACGTTATTCGTTATTATGTAAAGCAACGTTATTCGTTATTATGTAAAGCAAACTTTTTTACATTTCCATGCGCATACGAATAAGTATGTTATTGAGTTATGTAAAGAAAGAAACTCACAGTAAGAATACCTACCTAATAATGCTATTTTTTTCAAGAGGTTTGATGGCAAGAGCTGTTGTAACTTTTGTAACTACCAAGGTCTTATCGTTTTGAATGCGAAAAGAGAAGGAAGATAGGATAGGGAAAAAGCCAGCCGTTCCGAGAACGAACCTTTATCTGTTTAGGATAAAATTCGCGCCTTGCCAGAATTGAACCCGCGGCCCAGCGCTTACAAGACAAGACGCACTGTCCTCCAAGCTGTGTAATTACATGGGCTAGAATATTCAGTAGGTACTATGGATAAAATAAAAAAAAAGGGTAAAAGTTCAGGTCACTGTGGAAAAGTAAAACCATTCTCTGGAACACACCGAAGTTAAGTACGGTTGAGAGTGCTGAGAATAAAAATCAATGAACCACCCAGGTCCTGCATATTCTTAAAAATTGTGATGGTCTTTCAAGTTTAAAAATAAATAAAAATAATTCCAACCCACCCCAACCTAGGTACTTACCTACCTACCTACCTGTACCCAAGTACCTACCTACCTACTCATCTATCTACCTACTTGGGTTTTATTTATAAAATGAAACCAGAGAAGGTTTATATAATGACGTTAAATTTAGCTTTTTTTTACCTTCTTATAAAACAACAACGGAGGCAAATGATACTTATTATAAAGAGAGTAAATGGTAGTTAGAAAAATTGGGACCATTAACGGTGGTTGGCCAGCAATGACTATCATCTATTGAGTTAAACCAAGGGAGTTCTCGACTCACGTGGGGCTTAGGCTAGACACGGTCCATTTGGTTCCTGTCAGGACGTCCTGCCTTACCACCACAACTATTTCTTATCACGCCTTTGACCCAGGGAACCACTTTTAACTTCTTTTTATCCCAATTGTTTTATCTTATTTCCCCCTCGAATTTTGTTTTTCACTCTTTTTGACCAAACCGACTACGTCTTGTTTCTTCTTATTTATCCTCTCTCCTCTCTTCTTTTAATCTTCTTCTTCTTCTTTTTCCTCTTCCTCTCCTCCTCCTTTCAATTTTAAAGTCGTGCAGATTAAAAGAAAGAAAGAAAAAAGGTATTTAAAGTTGAGAAGGAGTGGGGGGGGGGAGGGGTT
>NW_007377981.1:97723-115305 GCF_000475195.1 Diaphorina citri | reverse complement strand
TTTTTTTTTTTTTCAAACTTGCTTTTTTTTAGAAAGTCGTGTTTTGTTCAGGAGAATTTTTTTCCGTTGTAAATTTTTTTCTTCTCCAGATTGCTAGAGAGTAGAGAAACAAACTCGAGAGACGGAAAATGGAAAACTCAATTTCCTTCCAATTTGGTTACCTTCCGCTCGAAGTAGGAAGAAGAAGAATAAGAAGACGAAGAAGAAGAAGAAGTAGAAAAGTGAGAAGAAGAAGAAGAAGAAGAGGAAGAAGAGGAAGAGGAAGAAGACGAAGACGAAGAAGAGGAAGAAGAAGAAGAAGAGGAGGAAGAAGAAGAGGAAGAAGAAGAAGGAGAAGGAGAGGAGGAGGTAGCAGAGAGGTTGGTTTCTCAATTTACAATAGTGTAGGTATATAGCCGGATGCAATAACAGAGCACTAATCAAAGCAAGTAATCAAGTAAGAATAATAATATACCTAATCAAAAGATATTATTATGAGTTTCGCCCACTTTCCGTTCCATTATGATCTCATCATCAGTTCAGTTGTTTGATTTGTAAGTTCGAGTTCCGGTTTGCGAGTGTGGCAGGTAGGATGCTTATTTTACTTCTTCAATCAAATCAAATCAAATCAAATCAAATCATGAATTTATTGTTTGTGGTAAAACAGAGCTTTTTCACATCTTTACTGTACATATTTATGTATATCATTACTAAGTGACTCCATTGCCGTCAATTTCTATTCATACTTGATTTCTTAATTACCTCCTTTTTCGTCTTATTGTTCTCCTCCTTCATCTTTTCTTTCTTCTTCGCCTCCTCCTCCGCCTCCTTTTTCGTCTTATTGTTCTCCTCCTTCATCTTTTCTTTCTTCTTCGCCTCCTCCTCCGCCTCCTTTTTCGTCTTATTGTTCTCCTCCTTCATCTTTTCTTTCTTCTTCGCCTCCTCCTCCGCCTCCTTTTTCGTCTTATTGTTCTCCTCCTTCATCTTTTCTTTCTTCTTCGCCTCCTCCTCCGCCTCCTTTTTCGTCTTATTGTTCTCCTCCTTCATCTTTTCTTTCTTCTTCGCCTCCTCCTCCGCCTCCTTTTTCGTCTTATTGTTCTCCTCCTTCATCTTTTCTTTCTTCTTCGCCTCCTCCTCCGCCTCCTTTTTCGTCTTATTGTTCTCCTCCTTCATCTTTTCTTTCTTCTTCGCCTCCTCCTCCGCCTCCTTTTTCGTCTTATTGTTCTCCTCCTTCATCTTTTCTTTCTTCTTCGCCTCCTCCTCCGCCTCCTTTTTCGTCTTATTGTTCTCCTCCTTCATCTTTTCTTTCTTCTTCGCCTCCTCCTCCGCCTCCTTTTTCGTCTTATTGTTCTCCTCCTTCATCTTTTCTTTCTTCTTCGCCTCCTCCTCCGCCTCCTTTTTCGTCTTATTGTTCTCCTCCTTCATCTTTTCTTTCTTCTTCGCCTCCTCCTCCGCCTCCTTTTTCGTCTTATTGTTCTCCTCCTTCATCTTTTCTTTCTTCTTCGCCTCCTCCTCCGCCTCCTTTTTCGTCTTATTGTTCTCCTCCTTCATCTTTTCTTTCTTCTTCGCCTCCTCCTCCGCCTCCTTTTTCGTCTTATTGTTCTCCTCCTTCATCTTTTCTTTCTTCTTCGCCTCCTCCTCCGCCTCCTTTTTCGTCTTATTGTTCTCCTCCTTCATCTTTTCTTTCTTCTTCGCCTCCTCCTCCGCCTCCTTTTTCGTCTTATTGTTCTCCTCCTTCATCTTTTCTTTCTTCTTCGCCTCCTCCTCCGCCTCCTTTTTCGTCTTATTGTTCTCCTCCTTCATCTTTTCTTTCTTCTTCGCCTCCTCCTCCGCCTCCTTTTTCGTCTTATTGTTCTCCTCCTTCATCTTTTCTTTCTTCTTCGCCTCCTCCTCCGCCTCCTTTTTCGTCTTATTGTTCTCCTCCTTCATCTTTTCTTTCTTCTTCGCCTCCTCCTCCGCCTCCTTTTTCGTCTTATTGTTCTCCTCCTTCATCTTTTCTTTCTTCTTCGCCTCCTCCTCCGCCTCCTTTTTCGTCTTATTGTTCTCCTCCTTCATCTTTTCTTTCTTCTTCGCCTCCTCCTCCGCCTCCTTTTTCGTCTTATTGTTCTCCTCCTTCATCTTTTCTTTCTTCTTCGCCTCCTCCTCCGCCTCCTTTTTCGTCTTATTGTTCTCCTCCTTCATCTTTTCTTTCTTCTTCGCCTCCTCCTCCGCCTCCTTTTTCGTCTTATTGTTCTCCTCCTTCATCTTTTCTTTCTTCTTCGCCTCCTCCTCCGCCTCCTTTTTCGTCTTATTGTTCTCCTCCTTCATCTTTTCTTTCTTCTTCGCCTCCTCCTCCGCCTCCTTTTTCGTCTTATTGTTCTCCTCCTTCATCTTTTCTTTCTTCTTCGCCTCCTCCTCCGCCTCCTTTTTCGTCTTATTGTTCTCCTCCTTCATCTTTTCTTTCTTCTTCGCCTCCTCCTCCGCCTCCTTTTTCGTCTTATTGTTCTCCTCCTTCATCTTTTCTTTCTTCTTCGTCTCCTCCTCCGCCTCCTTTTTCGTCTTCTTGTTCTCCTCCTTCATCCTTTCTTTCTTCTTCGCCTCCTCCTCCGCCTCCTTTTTCGTCTTCTTGTTCTCCTCCTTCATCTTTTCTTTCTTCTTCTTTTCCTCCTCCTCCTTCTTTATTTTTTTCTTTCCGAAGAAAAGTTAGAAGTAAAAAAACTTTCAAATAAAACAGATGAGCTATTTTTTCCATCCTTCTTTATTACGAAACTATAATATCTCTTTCTCTCTTTTCTTTTCTCACTTTTCCCCTTCTTGTCTTTCCTCCTTTCCTTCTCTCAGCACCTGATTTGGGTACTTATTCACTGTCATAATATTACGAACGTAGCGTACAGTAGATAGAATGCTAGAAAACGGGAGAAATAATAAAAAAAATTCTCCCTGTTCCTTGGAGGAAGGTCCTGGAACGGGTGTGGAAATTAGTTCAATACACTATATCATAATATTACAAATCATTGGAGCGCCTATTATGTAGGTAGGTACCTATAGGACACGAAGAGAGAAGGAGGACATGATAGGAAAAAGCCAGTCGATATCTGAGAACGAACCTTTTCTATTTAGGTTAAAATCCACCCAGAGCGGGAACCACTGTGTACTTCAGCCACAGAGGAGACAAAATCATTATGCATCGTCTGTTAATGTGCCAACTACAATCTCCGTATACCTAATTATTATGTCCAAAGTCTGTTAAACTGTTTGCTAGCTGCAATCTCCATTATAGTTATTATGTACAAGGTCTGTGAAAGTGTTATTTTTATTCATCATTATTACATTTTTATATATACATATGTATATATTTCTCTCCAGTAATGAAGGTTTATATAGCCCGCCTAGTTAGCTTAGTTGGTAGTGCGTCTGCCTTGTAAGCGCTAGGCCGCGGGTTCGATTCCCGCCCGGGGCGGATTTTATCCTGATGGAAAAATGTTCGTTCTCGGAACGGCTGGCTTTCTCCTATCCTGTCTTCCTTCTCTTTTCGATTTCGGGACGATAAGACCATAGCAGTTACAGTTCCCTCTGTCAAACCTCTTTTTTTTAAGTGTCTGCTAGCTACCACTTCCATATTTCCTCATAATTATTATGTACAAGGGGAATTTCATTACCGTCTAGTCTGTTTAATCTGTACGGTGCCGCTGTGGTTGCATTAATGACTCCCCAAGTCATAAAAACATATTCACTAAGAATATGAAAATGAGTTCCTGAAGTATGAAATAATGGGAGGTTTTTTCAAATTTTGAAAACTCTGTGGCGTGCGCCGTGAATAGGTACTATACGCAGCACGTGTTTCTTTCTTAGTGTATTATAATTATTTATAACTAGGTGTTGTGGGTTCTCGAGATAGAGCGATCAGTGTGTGAACTATGAAATGTGAATGAGTGAATGGATCTTGTTCTTATAATATAAGATTTATAATGATATAATAGCATAACTTCTGATTACTTTGTAAATCAAATCTTCTATGTATAGTTTTAAGTTTTTCCTTGTAAAATTAATTCGCTCAATTCACTTCAAATAAAGTACAAATTAAAATCAACACCTTCTGATAGCAACCTCTACAACTGGACTTCTCATTCCATCGCACCCACAAATTGGTGACCCGGGCGTGATCCACCAACAGTTCAGATCAATCCAACCAGCAAGCAGCCTTCTCTTCCCTGGTCCAGCAGCAACACCGGTCCCAGTGCCGAGCAACGATTCAACCACCGGTCCTCTCCCGGTCAGACAGCCCCAGCTCCCGCCGCGCCGATTTAATCATGCCAGGGGACGATCCGACCAGGCAATCGGGAGTTATAGCGGAACAAACATTCAAACAGACATCTAATTATTATTATGAATATATCCACTTTATTTATTAGTCCAATATAATAAAGGTAAATAATGCAAAGTATGGGCACTATTTGGCAACATACTTCACATGTAGGTACTTCATTCTTCCTCTGCAAGCACTCTTCTTCTTCTTCTTCTTCTTCTTCTTCTTCTTCTTCTTCTTCTTCTTCTTCTTCTTCTTCTTCTTCTTCTTATTATTATTATTATTATTATTATTGAAATTTGAGTCTTCCTCTTCTCTTATCGTCGATGTGGAAATATTCTGTATATCGTTGCCACTTTGGTTACCATGACAACAGGACAATCCCTGGGATGCAGAATAAAGTTACAGGAAGAAAAGTACCTGCCTGCCTAACGTTAAGGCGCTATTACACTGAAACAAATGGAAGTATGCTGCAGGTATAGCATAGATAATTATTTATCAATTCAATGCAAAAAAAATTGGACCGATTGCAATACTTTCATTACTAGTATAGCTCCGCTATACTGTAGTAATAGAAAGTAAAAGAAAAACAACTGAAGAATGCTAAGTATAAAATAAAAATAATAAAAAATTAGTGTTTCATCGCGGTTTTTATTTCGGAGCAATGAAACAACAGCTACATTAGGCTCATGTGTTCTGTGTCATAGCATGCCTCATGCCTCAGTGTTGTTGTTGTAGCGGCTTTAGCTTTCGCCGAATGGGGATGGCAGATTAAAGAGAGGAGATCTTTTTGTATCTGCCATACACCTGGGTGATGGTCTCTAGCCATGTTTAATCGGCTCGTCCTTCTTTCAAATTCAAATTTATTACAACCCTTCCTTAGTCATCGAACCCGTCTGTGATTTTTATGTTTTGTACAATGGTCAACCATCGTGAGGACTTGTGCTTATTCTTTAAAAGCAGAGAGAACCCTTTGAAGAACTGCCAGCTAGCTAGGCTGGTTAGGGTTAGTTGTTCTCCTCCCTGTTTATAGTCCCACAGCCAGATGCTAATCTACTCTCTGTTTAACGTCCCCTAGCCAAGCATAATATGCCTCAGTGTAACTGAGCCTTCATGCATACCTGAACCTACACAATCAGGATATTACCTCTTAATACCTATATAATATAGGTAGGGTGTTTTTTTTTAATGATAGATTGAAGATTCTGTAACTTTGTGAAGGTCCATCTTGACTAGGTAGGTTGAAATGACAAACGTATACTTCTTCACTATTTTTAAAAAATAATCTGGGTTTTTATTTCATTTTCATTTTACGGACTAGTTTCGCCGGTGAAGGCATCTTCAGCGTTACAGAAATACACATAAACATAAAATAATACTATAAAAAACTATAAACGGTTACATTGTACAAAACATAAAAATCACAGACGGGTTCGATGACTAAGGAAGGGTTGTAATAAATTTGAATTTGAAAGAATTTCAAACTATCCCGCGTTTAGAATGGTAACTACAGAGAGGAAGCGTATCTGATCAGTGGCGTGTTAAGGATTTCTATCTGGGAATTTGCCAAGGTAGCATTTTTAGAGGCTCTTCTAATCTCGATACTTTCTAAAATGTTGAGTTTTTTACCACCTTCGCAAAAATGTAGGTACTCAGTGCCTGATTGATTAAATGAATGGTTTTCATTGACAAGATGTTGAGCAAAGTTGGACCTAGAAGGTTGATTTCTCAGAGCAGACAGATGTTCTTTAATTCTAGTGTCAAAATTTCTTGCTGTTTGTCCTACATAGCATACATTGCAATCATTGCATTTAAGTTTGTAAACACCACTTTTTAGGTTATTGGGTAAAGTGTCTTTCCTATTGAAAATCATACGTCCTAATCCTGGGTTGGGATAAAATGCAATTTTCCTGTCGTTGGTTTCAATGGCGTTTTTGATTTTGTATGAAGTCTCGCCTACGAAAAGGAGTTTACTATATCTTGATTTCTTAGGGTCCTTGTAACAAGATGGGGTGGGGTAAACAGTGGACATTATGTGGTGTTTTTCTCTAAACTCATATAATTTTTTCAACCATGATAAAGGGTAGCCGTTATTTATTCCAACACGCATGATCCAATTGTATTCGGTTGTAAAATCTTCCTTTTTCATAGGGGTGTTAAAGAGTCTGTCAAAATAAAAATTAAAAGCTGCTCTTTTATGACTAATGCAATGTGCTGAATTCCAAGGAATAAGTATATCAGTACAGGTAGGTTTATGGAACACTTTGAAATTGTGTTGTCCGTCCAACAATTCAATGGTAAGATCTAGAAAATTTATGTATTTACCATCTTCATTGCATTCTAAAGTAAAGTTAATTTTCTGGTGTAAATTATTGATGAACTGAAAAAATAAGGAAAGCTCTTCCATAGTACCATTGAAACAACAAAGTACATCATCAACATAACGAACCCAATAAATAATATTATTTTTAAAATTATTCTGTTCTTCAATTATTCTGTTCTATCATTTGAGAAATGCAGATACGGCATCCCAGATTCTATTCTACAGAAAGATGCTCATAAAACGGTTTAATGTAAGTCAAAATATCTACTTTAACAACCAATGTTTACGCATGAATCTAACTCCTCACTATGCTCGTATCAAAGTACACCGTCATACTCATGCTGCTAAAAAAGCAGTAGAAGCTGGTCAGAAAAAATGGATCCAAGAAGAAAATAAGATGTTTTACAATATTAGAGACAACTTGAATGTATACCTGTACACACTTCATAGGGAACTAACATTCAAACTCCATAATTTGGAATTTTCAATACTTGAGGACCAAATCAGATTAGAAATAAGTAAACTTATGTTTGACAAAAGGGCCACACACGAGAAAAAGCTCATCAACCTTTTAAATGAAGCTAGTGGTAACCCATTAGTTGTAGACAACATTCCAGACACCGAATTCTTCCCACGTATATTGAATCTCTCAGATTGTCTACTTACACCTAGTGAATCGGAGCTTCTTGGAAAAGGGATTAAATACTGTCCCTGTAGACAACATTCCAGACACCGAATTCTTCCCACGTATATTGAATCTCTCAGATTGTCTACTTACACCTAGTGAATCGGAGCTTCTTGTAAAAGGGATTAAATACTGTCCCCGTCCGTAAAATGAAAATGAAATAAAAACCCAGATTATTTTTTAAAAATAGTGAAGAAGTATACGTTTGTCATTTCAACCTACCTAGTTTTTTTTTTAATATAAATGCAATAATACCATTTTCTCTCTCTCTCTCTCCCTCTCTCTCTCTCTCCCTCTCTCTTCCTCTTTCTTTCTCTCTCCTTTACTCTCTCTCTCTCTCTCTCTCTCTCTCTCTCTCTCTCTCTCTCTCTCTCTCTCTCTCTCTCTCTCTCTCTCTCTCTCTCTAGCTTGCTCGCTTTGATTAGGTATTATGTTTTTAATTAGAAAAATTGAACAAGAAGAAGAGAGTGGAAAAAGAAAGGGAGAGAGAGAGAGGAAGGGAAGATAGAAGGAGGGAAAGAGGGAGACAGAGATACCTATTTTATCGGCTGAAGCAACACGTAGGTATAAAAATACAACTAGTGGTTCTGTGAACTGTAGACCTCACTCAGATTCTTTGCCCAAGCTGAGAAGAAGATACTCTTATTCACATAATATTGAATTAGAACAGAAGGGATACCTCTTCTGAAGCTCGCTTCCTCTCTTTGGCGTGATAGCACCTGTACTAAACCAGAAGAAAAAGAGGGGAACGAGTTTCAGAAGAGGCAAAATTCCAAAAGGAAAGTACAACTTAAGGAACCTAGTTGTATTTTATGTTAAATAAAATTCCTGGCTTTGGGCCTCCGGAGGCCGGCACCGGTTTGACCCCCCCCTGTGAGCCGGCCTGAACTTGTACAAGGTATTCGCATGCATCATATGACCGGAATAACGTTGCTATGTTCTCACACGTCCTGATGATGAGGCTGCTAGCGTACAGAAACGTCAATCAACGTCACAGTGTATGTCACTTGAACCTTCCCCTCCCCTACTCTGGATTTATGTGACCTCTCCCTCCCCTCTTTTTTCTTTCTTTTTTTGAGAGAGGGAGAGAGAGAGAGGTTTGATAGAGGGAACTGTAACTGCTGAGGTCTTATCGTACGAAAGCAAAGAGAGAAGAAAGACAGGATAGGAGAAAGCCAGCCGTTCCGAGAACGAACTTTATCTGTTGAGGATAAAATCGACCTAGCGTTTACAAGGCAGGCTGGGTAGTGGATACTGTTCTTTTTCCGCTAGATTTTCAACAATCTCTAAGCCTTTCCCAATTTACTTCTACTGTCTCTGAGCATGCCACCGATCGATTTTCCCAATTTCCGCCATATTTCGCCTTCAGCTTTTCCTGAATTCCGGCCTACATTTTCCATCCTCACTCTGATGGCTTTCTCAGTTTCTAACTTTCTACTCTTTGAACATTATTCATTCAGATCCCAATATTCCCAATTTCACCCCACTTGTCATTAATATGGACACCTACACACAGTATCCTACCTATCACCTCTATTTTCACACCTGTCTAGATTTTCGTATCATCCCTTTATCCCTGTCGACCATTTTCATCTTCCTCTGAAGTTTTGCATTATCCTTTTATTTCATTCAGCTTTTGCTAAATTCCCATCTCTATCTTTAGCCAACCCTTATCCCTTCACTCTAGTTTGGTACTCCAAGTTGTCCAAGGCTCTGATCCTGTATGTTATTCGGGACAGCTTTTATCTCCTCGGACATTGATAAGGGACAATTGTCCAGTATGTCCCATACCCAATATGTACGTACCTATCAATCTAACTTATACATAGTGCAATATAATCTTCATCCTAGGACGCAACGTACACACATGAAACTAAAGCTACACACCATATATTATGTACATACAGAGGTAAGTATATTCTGTAAATAGCAAATTTCGTAACCGAGTGGGTATACAGAGAAAGTCCCGGTTTCGATTTCCGGCAGCGTGAAAGTTTTCATATGCCTAGTTAGCTAAAAGGGTAGCTGCCTTGTAAGGTTCGTTCTCGGAACGGCTGGATTTCTTCAATCCTGTCTTCCTTCTCTCTTCGCTTTCGGGACGACAAGACAATCGGTTACAGTAGTCCCTCTATCAAATTTCTTTAAAAAAAAACTCTTTCCCTAGGGGGATTGCATTATGACATTAGGTTCATAACACCATGCAGTAATTTTATTCATTAACTTATAGAGAGGAAACTTATTGCTCTTCTCATTTTCATTACCTTTTCTATCTCTTACGGAGATTGTGAATGTCACATCAAATCTTCTTTTCCTAGTTTCCCTGGGAAGGATTGAGGATCTGAATGTAAATTTATCATAGAGATAGGGAGGATTTCCAGATTTAAGGATTTTGTAGACACATCACTCAAGAACATTTTTCCCTCATCATAGAGGGAGGGAACTGTAACTTCTGAGGTCTTACTGTCCCGCAGGCAAGGAGATAAGAAATACAGAATAGGAGAAATTTGGAAATCCCAACAACGAACTTTATTTATTTAGGGAAAAATCCGCGGATGTGATAATAACTCAGACCTTACTTTTCGATCGATCAATTGAGGAGTATACCTTTGGCTCCAAAACTAAATTCTTTGTCAAAACTTGGCAGCTTCATATTTCAACACAAAATGTTTTCTGAGTGTAAGAATATGTTTCCACAACACCTTGTGTTTTTCACTCTTACTTCTCTCTCTCTCTCTCTCTCTCTCTCTCTCTCCTTATCTCTCTCCATTTCTCTTTCTTTGTTTTTACATGAAATTGTGTTTTTGATTTCATAAATCACACGAAGAAAAATAGGACGGAAAGAAAGAGAAGAAGAAAACGAGGAGGAGGAGGAGGGGGAGGAAGGGGAGGAGGGGGAGGTGGAATAGAGAAAGGAAATTAGAGAAAATGAGTAAGATAGAGTAGGAGGAGGGGGAGTGAGAGAGAGAGAAAGGTTGACTTGAAAGCGAAAGAATGAGGAAGATATGGGAAGAAAATTGTTAGAATTTTGAAGAAGGAAAAAATCCAGTTGAAACGTCTCTTCCATGAGATGGAAGCAATAGCTTAGAGAAGGAAAAGGAAAAAGAGGAGGAGGAGGAGGAGGAGGAGAAGAACCCCCCCCCCCCCCCCCCCGTAAATACGGCTCTGAACTAAGTTTCCAAACATGGAATACTTCCAATAAAAACAACTCTTCTGTATGTCAAACAACATAGGTAGTCATTTTAATGGTGGACAATGATTTAAATTTTCATAAGACCATTTTTCAAACAGCAGAAGGGTGTTAATTAACAAACCCATTTCGCTGAAATAAAACATTAATACACAGGTCTGGTATTGAACACCGATACAGAGGTATCACATGTAGGAAAAAACACCAGAGTGGATTGCCAGGATCTGCTCTATGAAGCAGACATGTCTTACTTCTTCGGGTCTGGTTGGAACTGGCCGCCAGCGCTGGCAACGGCCAAGTAAGACATCACCATGACTGATACGCACACCAAGGTTTTTGCGGAGACCATTTCGATGATTTTGATTTTCACAAGAAACTGTTGACTGGTAACAAAAAGATAACTGGACGAGGTTGCTAACTGGAGTGAACTTCAATTCTGATTTGATAACTGCAATAGCGGCGCTATTTATAGTCCTCGATTCCCGAAAATATAACCTTGGGGATGATTTATTTCGTATGAGTCATCCCAAAAATTGCAGCCACAAGGTCCAGGTGTAGAATATTAGACCACTTGAACAAACTCACCGAAAACCCATTGCGAGCCAAAATAAAATCCATTTTCGGCGTAATTTGTTCTCATCAACGATCACTGGCGTATACATATACGGCCACTTAGGACACCCCAAATGTAGTACTCTTCTTCTTCTTTTCGCCTTTTCCCGTGTACAGACGGGGTCGGCGTTTTTCGTCAGCCTCTCAATCAGCCCTAGCTAGGGTAATTGCTTTGGGCTGACATTTGGTTTTGGTCCCCCCCCCTCTCCCTCAATCGACTTTGATCCAGAGGACGCCCCCCTGGCGAGAGCTCACGGTCGGGGGGGGAGCTATACATAATATAATTATCTACGCCACTATAAACGGTTATAAATAAGAACTGTATTTTTTGGTTAAAATAATGAAAAAGCGATTTAGATTTCGTCCAGGGACAAAGCATCTGTGCACACAGAAAACCGACTGTGCCAATTGCACAAAGCAAACTGCACAAACAGCATTCTGTCTAGCCACCTGTGTAAATTCTGGAATCGAGTATAAAAGACGTCGGTATTGCAGTTTTAGAATCAGAAATTAATTGAACCTTCCTAGAGATAACAACCTTCTTTATATCCAGTTCTCAGTTTTACCGTTTTGTGAAAATCAAAATGCTCTCCGCAAAAACCTTCGTGTGCGTAGCAGTTATGGTGATGTCTTACATGGCTGTCGCCAATGCCCGACTCCAACCAGGAAAGAAGAAGTAAGAAGAAACGGTCCAGGGGTAACGCGCTTGCTTGCCATGCAGACGGTCCTGGGTTCGAATCCCACCATCGAGAAAAATTTTGTTTAGAAATCTTCCCTGCTGTCGAAATTTCTCACCTCTGTCTCAATGCTGTCTCAACGCAATAGGTTTGTTAATTTGTTATTTCCAAAAATATAGGTAACCCACTTTCTTTTCTTGTCTAAAAGATCATGTTCAAGTTTTCACTAAATAATTATTATAATTTCGTTTGAAATGCAGAGAAAAAGTTTTTGTTGTTGTTTGTTTTCATCCAGGATTTTCTCGCTCCCCTCAATACGACCCTCTCTCTCCCCTAGGGTAGGTATAAGATAAACTAACAGTTCACCCCGAAAAATTTTGTTTGGAAATCTTCCCTGCTGTCGAAATTTCTCACCTCTGTCTCAATGCTGTCTCAACGTAATAGGTTTGTTAATTATTTCCAAAAACATAGGTAACCCACTTTCTTTTCGTGTCTAAAAGATCATGTTTAAGTTTTCACTAAATCATTATTACAATTTCGTTTGAAATGCAGAGAAAAAGTTTATGTTGTTGTTTGTTTTCATCCAGGATTTTCTCGCTCCCTTCAATACGACCCTGTCTCTCCCCTAGGGTAGGTATAAGATAAACTAACAGTTCACCCTGTATTTAAATACCACTTGTCCGGAATTATGCTGCAGCTCTATGTATAAATAAGGAAACTCACCAAAATGAAAATAATATGAGATACCTACAACCTACCTAACTGAATAATATGGGGTAGGAGAAGCAACAAGTCAAATCTCTTCAAATACTTCCTAATTCAACCGAGCGAAATAAAGATGAAAAAAGAAGAAGAAGAAGAAGAAGTAGAAGGTAGAGGAGGAGGAGGAGGAGGTGGAGGTGGAGGTGGAGTTGGAGGAGGAAGAGAATAAGATGAAAGTCCGGAATTATGCTGCAGCTCTATGTATAAATAAGGAAACTCACCAAAATGAAAATAATATGAGATACCTACAACCTACCTAACTGACTAATATGGGGTAGGAGAAGCAACAAGTCAAATCTCCTCAAATACTTCCTAATTCAACCGAGCGAAATAAAGATGAAAAAAGAAGAAGAAGTAGAAGGTAGAGGAGGAGGAGGAGGAGGAGGAGGAGGTGGAGGTGGAATTGGAGGAGGAAGAGAATAAGATGAAAAAAGTGGTATGTGGGGAAAAAGTGGAGGAGGATTAGGAAGAAGAACAACAACAATGATGAAGGCGGAGTAGGAGGGGGAGAAGAAGGAGGAGGAGGATAACAAAAAGAAGATGAAAAAGTAGTGCGAGGAGAAAAAGAGGAAGTCGGAGAAGGAATAATAATAATAAATATATTAATAATAAAATTTAAAACGAAGAGCAGGTAGGTAGTGTAGCTACCTACCTTCCTACTTTCTTAACCTCAAACAAAACAAAAATAGAACCCACGTAAAATTGGATTATTCGCATTTTATAATACTGAAACTGAAGCTTTAGATTACTCATCAAAAATAAGAGGGAATATCCGTTCTGAATCGCAAACACATTTCAGGACAAGAAGGGATTTTCGGGGGATTTTTTGCGCTTGTCTGACTTCATCCCTTTTGACTTGACCTTTGCAGAGAGGGGAAGAAACTGCGAAAATGTTGAAATCATTTCTCATCTTTCAGAGTTGAAATAAATCAAATCTATTTGTCATTTACAAGGCATTAGGTATGCAAATGGTTCGACAGTGCAAAGTGATTTTTCGCCCATGGGAAATGGCGAGGGGAAAATGTACCAAGACATTATATCATTAGGATTTAGGGCGCTTCACACAGAGAGTTCTATAGGCATTCACGTTGTGTGCTGATTCCAATTTTCAAAAAAAAATCAATAATACATAGTTTTTATGAACGCGGCATTAGGTATGCAAATGGTTCGACAGTGCAAAGTGATTTTTCGCCCATGGGAAATGGCGAGGGGAAAATGTACCAAGACATTATATTATCATTAGGATTTGGAGCGCTTCACACAGAGAGTTAAGCATTTAATTATAACTTCTTAATTAATTTGATTCATAATATGAAATTTATCGTCGATTTCATGCAACTACCTATGATTTATTCTGATGTAGATCCCATTATATTACCTAGGATAAGTCAGGGTTTAAAGTTGCTTATCAAGTTACCTATATCAGTGTCATCTTATCACGTTGTGTGTTGATTCCAATTTTCCAGCAAAAAGAATTCAATAATATTATATAGTTTTTATGAACGCCGTGAAACTTATGAAGATATGCACTGTGCAATGAAAGAAATATTGGTGGATGTGTCGGGAGCACTATCGTAATTATTTAATTTTTTTTAACATGAAAACTTTTAAGTTTTTTAACTATTTCCCTTTATGAAACAAGCTAAACAGGTACGATTTTTCAGAGGATTGGAAGATAAAAATAACTCCATTTTCTTAGTCAAAAGAGAAAGAGGTAAGCTGAGATTAGAAGCATAAAAATTATTAAGTTTGGTCATCATGACTCTTTGATCATGATTACAATAGGTAGGTACTCTTGTTTCTATGGATTGGAGATTTTAGGTAATTTCTGTTGAAAATACTGCTCTAGTTTTACAAAATGAACTAATACCTACCTAGAGGTATTTACAAACTATTTTACAGTCGTTATAGTTTTCTTCAAGGTGGGTAGGTAGGAATTATTTCTACAATAACTTTGTACACGAATCTTTCGAAATCGAATTCATTGCCAGGACAAATTTTAAAATTTCTGGAGTAATCGAGTTCTGGAGATGCATAATCAAATAATCATACATAAGTATAATATTAATGGGGTAAATACAAGTGGCAATTTTATTTGGATTTTTGCAGATTTTTCCCCATTTCCAAAAGTACTTTAAATGCTCGCCGGTTTTATAAGTATCTACCTAGCAGGTAGGTACCTAACTAAATATATATATACCTATTTAACTTAAGTACCTAAATACTTCGTTAACGTAAGAGAGGTTTAATAAGATTATGGCTCAGAGCTACCTATGTAGATAGCTTTACCACCTTCAGATTTCAAGTTGAAAAGTTAGCAAAAACAGAGTTTTAGGGAGCAAATATGAAATTCAATATTAGAGAGAAGAAAACAAGTCGTTTGTTAGAATCTCCTTCTCCTATAACGTTAGTCTTATGACAGGCCTGAAGAAAATCAATTAATTTCTCTGACGATTAAAAATTAGGGTTTTAATTTATTGTTCTCTGTGTTTTACGCTGAAACCCACTCGAAAAAGAGCGGTAGAAGTGGAAACCGCCAAGAAAAAGAAAATCATTCCCACACATTCTCAGAAATGACTGCCAAAAACTTCAATGACGTTTCCTGAAAAGTTAGGAATTTGGATATACTGCCTTTTCATTAAGGAGGGCAGCGCTACCAACCAGGCTAACTAGGCTGGCCAAAGTTTAGTTTAAACTTAGATTTCACTTCGGCTGATCAAATATGTACATATTATGTAGGTTTACGAGCCATTCGTTAACTTTCCATCTATCTAAACATTCTAAACCTAAACTCCTAAAGTATATTTCCTAGACCTAGAGAGATATCTGCTGAAAAGATAAAGGAAATAAAGGAGAATGGACGATAAAAGCCGCTTTGAATAGGAATCCATTAGTAGTAATTAAAATACATTGATCTGTCTGAGCTTTGAGATTTTGCGAAGCTCTCTTATTTCTTATCATTTCTTCCTTTAGCATTCACGAGCTCAACCTACCTAGTAATCCTATACCTACTCACTGATATAGGTAGGTAGGTACGGAGAAAAAAACTAGCATGCCGGAAGCCCAACCGAGTGACTAGGTTCCGGAACTCTTCATATATCAGGAAGCTCGACACTATAAATAAAGCATTCCAACAACCTGACTCAGGGGAAGTAACCCAATAATAGTCCTAAACTAAAATGGACGCGGCACACAAGGGATCAAGAAGAGACTGCCTTAACGTAATCTTTCTAACAAATTAGGTAGGTACATAGGTACTGATTTTCTCTAATCACTACGGGCTAAAAAATTCCCGGAGGGACGGACCCTGCTTGTTGTACCTTTCTCTATCTCGGGTTACTCTTGACTTTTCGTGTCAAGAGAACTCTGCTTTCAGGAGTTTTCGGGAGTGGCGTTGGGAATTTTAACCTTTCCAAATTTGTCGACCTACATCAAATATATCCCGTAGGAATGTTACTTTGTCACTCGATCGCCTCTGGCGGACAGCTTAGTCGGTTCATCCGAATTTTGGCTTCTGGGGATCGAATTGAGGGTGGTCATCCTTCAGAATTCAATTTAAGCTTCTTGGTGGGAATTACAAGCTGACACGGGCTCCCACAGCGAGAGCTGTCTTGTCAGCGCTAAGTCGATAAGGTTCGACCTCGGAACGGCTAGCTTTTTCTCATCCTGCCCTAATTATCTCTTCGATTTTGGGACGATAAGACTTCCGTTGATGCAGTTCCCTCCATCAAACCTCTTGGAAACAATACTTTCTCATTACAAAGTATAGCTTGTAGCTTCGCTATACTTATTGTAAAGGTGTGTCCACACTTAGTGGATGGCCGTCGACTTTGTGTGGACGCACCTTAATAAAGAGTAAAACAACCTAGTGCAAAAGCTGCTGGCAGGGAATGCCTTTTGCATAGAACCGTGCAGGTACCTCTACACAAGCCAGAATTTTCATGAATAAGCTTATAACACCCGGGCGTTGTGATATACACCTAATATTTAACAGCTACCCCAGGAAATAATTTATAGCCCAGGCGAGGTGCGTGTTTTAGAGGGGAGCTTTATAATTTATACATCTTTGCAGAAAATATGGTCTTCTTTTTCGGTGTACTTTTGACTTTTCTACATAATGAATACATATTGCTGATTATAAAAAAATATGTTAATGTTTTTTTCTTTTTTCTTCTTCTTTTTTCTTTTTCTTCTTCTTCTGTCTTTCTTTTTGCCAGCCTAGTTAGCCTGGAGGGTAGCACCTCGCCTTGTAACTGCTAGGTCTCGGGTTCGACTGAGTTTATTTAACCCTGAACGGATAAGTTTTGTTTTCGGAACGGCTTGTTTTCCTCTATCCTGTCGTCTCTCTTCCATTTCAGGGAAGATAAGACCTTAGGCGTTAAAGTTTCCTCTATCAAACCTCCTAATTTTTTAACCTATTTGAAGTTCCCTCATATTAGGTCATCTCAAGACGGCTGAAGATGGTATGTGGAGGTTAATGGCAAAGAATACTTTCCTTCCTATGCGATACGTTAAGCAAAGGAAAGTATTTTTTTTAAAAGAGGTTTGACAGAGGGAACTGTAACTGCTATGGTCTTATCGTCCTGAAATCGAAGAGAGAAGGAAGACAGGATAGGAGAAAGCCAGCCGTTCCGAGAACGAACATTATCCCATCAGGATAAAATCCGCCCCGGGCGGGAATCGAACCCGCGGCCTAGCCTAGCGCTTACAAGGCAGACGCACTACCAACTAAGCTAACTAGGCTGGCGAGAGAACAAAAGAGAGAGAGAAATCCCTTTTCTTTTATCTTTCCCTTCATTCCTATAGAAACCTTCCTATTTTTGGGCTCAGCAAATCTCAACAAAAACACTTGGTTACATTTTCGCACTTTTTTTTCTGTTTTGAAGAAGTTTGATTTGATAGATAGAGGGAATTGTAACTGCTAAGATCTTACCGTCCCAAAAGGGAAGAGAAAAGGAAAATACAATAGGAGAAAGCCAGCCGTTCCGAGAACGAACCTTATCCGTTCAGGATAAAATCCGCTCTGGGCGGGAATTGAACCAGCGGCCTAGCGCTTACAAGGCAGACGCGCT
>NW_007377981.1:56826-97650 GCF_000475195.1 Diaphorina citri | reverse complement strand
TTTATTTATTTATTTATTTATTTGAGTAGGGAAAACATAGCCAAGTTGAAACTGAGAGAAGGTTGAAGGAATTAAGATTCATAAGGCACGAAAAACTGGGAATGCAGACTTGGCCTTTATTTTCTGATCTCACCACTTTTATAGGCCGACATTTTTGGATAGGAACTTGGCCTTTTTTTTCACATTTGTGTTTTTGTGGGTAGAGTTCTTCTACCCTAACTTGTGGCACTCTATCAGTAATTTTTATTTTCTCAGTGTATAATAATTATTAATTCGAATGAAAAGAACAAATAAAAGAGGAGCATAAAAGTACTTTATGCTTTTTTTCATGAGAATTAGACGACAATTATGCCTCGTTTACATTCAGCTCACTTCTGTGGCAATGAGCAGGAAAGTGGGCATGGAATTGGGCATGACGAGAATGTAAACACCTCACTCGCCTCGCCACTTCTACTGCCACTGCTCCTGCCCTGTGCTCCCCTTATTGTCGGTTTTTTGTGCACGAGTCAAAGGACCGGCATGACGAGGAGAAGTGAAGGGGCAGGAACGAGTAAGTAGTCTACTGCTGGAGTAAAGGGACTTTCCAGTCCCATTCAAACAATATGAACATTCTGACAAGCACTATTATTATTTATTACCTATTTCAATGTTCGTTTTGTTACGAAATGCGAGCACAGAGTGATGTAAGTAAGATTCGTTTCTCCAATGGAGAAAATTGCTCGGAATGAGCAGAAAAGAATAAAAAATGACATTTACGTAAACACTTGCTGCGCCCAGAGGCAAACAACGTGCCAGCGTGCCACTCTCATTCTTCATTTTCTCAGAAATAAAATATCTCGCGTCACTCCTCTTGCTTTCTCTTCAGGTTATTACTTTCTATTACCTTAGGTAGGTTGGTGACATTTGCAGACTCGGTAAGAAGCTCATGTGACGTGATAGTAGTGTGTTTATACATTATTTTAGTAAGTAAGTAAGTAAGTAAGTATTACCTAGGAACTGTAGGTGACATTACGTATCACTATTTTTCAAGAGTCGTACTGATTTTGGAAGATTTCTTGTGGGGGAATCTAGTGAGGAGGAGAATGGACGATAAAAGCCGCTTTGAATAGGAATCCATTAGTAGTAATTAAAATACATTGATCTGTCTTAGCTTTGAGATTTTGCGAAGCTTTCTTATTTCTTATCATTTCTTCCTTTAGCATTCATGAACTCAGCCTATATACCTAGTATACATATACCTACTCAGTGATATAGGTAGGTACGGAGAAAAAAACTAGCATGCCGGAAGCCCAACCGAGTGACTGGGTTCCGGAATTCTAATATGGAACTCTACATATAACGGGAAGCTCGACACTATAATAAAGCATTCCAACAACCTGACTCAGCGGAAGTAACCCAATAATATTCCTAAACTAAAAAGGACGCGGCACACAAGGGATCAAGAAGAGACCGCCTTAACATAATAAATATAATAGAGTTCTTCTAACCTAACTTGTGGCACTCTATCAGTAATTTTTATTTTCTCAGTGTATAATTATTAATTCGAATGAAAAGAACAAATAAAAGAGGAGCATAAAAGTACTTTATGCTTTTTTTCCATGAGAATTATATAGATGACAATAATTATGGTAGTACGAGTAAGTATTCTACTGCTGGAGTAAAGGGACTTTCCAGTCCTATTCAAACAATATGAACATTGGAACAAGCACTATTATTATTTATTACCTATTTCAATGTTCGTTTTGTTACGAAATGCGAGCACAGAGTGATGTAAGATTCGTTTCTCAAATGGAGAAAATTGCTCGGAATCAGCAGAAAAGAATAAAAAATGACATTTACGTAAACACTTGCTGCGCCCAGAGGCAAAGAACGTGCTACCCTCATTCTTCATTTTCTCAGAAATAAAATATCTCGCGTCACTCCTCTTGCTTTCTCTTCAGGTTTTTACTTTCTATTACCTTAGGTAGGTTGGTGACATTTGCAGACTCGGTAAGAAGCTCACGTGACGTGATAGTAGTGTGTTTATTCATTATTTTAGTAAGTAAGTATTGCCTAGGAACTGTAGGTGACATTGTGTGTCACTATTTTTCAAGAGTCGTACTGATTTTGGAAGATTTATTGTGGGGGAATCTAGTGAGGAAGTTTAGCGAATTCTCTTTGATTCTTTGCGAAGGTTGTCTCGTAAAAGGCAAAAATATCAAAAAAGAATAAGAGTTGACTCCCGTTGAAGTGGGGGTCAAAACAACAAGTGTTTGTATTTGTAGGTAGGTACCTAAATATTTAGTAGGTAGAGTAACTTTAGTTGCTTGGTACCTTCCTAAATTCGTTCTTTTTCGAAAATTTCAATTTTTTCTCATTTGAATTTTGACCAAAAGGGTCGTTCCATAATATAGGCAATAGAAAGTCGTGAGCTGTTTACACAGCATATTTTTCTGGGAAGGAAAAGCCACCACTCTCCACCTCACCGCTCCGCGAGGATTGTTCCCATTTTCTTTTGATATTATTAATATCCAGCCATGCATCAATAAATATACATATTACAGAACATTGAAATGGGAATGGAAAAACAGAGGAGGAAGAGGAGAAAGAACAAAAGATGCGGGGGATTTGGGAGAGAAAATGAGGAAATAGAAAGGAGTGGAGGAGGAAGAAGGAGAAGAAGAAGACGAAGAAGAAGAAGAAGAAGAAGAAGAAGAAGAAAGGGAGGAGGAAGAAGGAGAAGAAGAAGACGAAGAAGAAGAAGAAGAAGAAGAAGAAGAAGAAGAAGAAGAAGAAGAAGAAGAAGAAGAAAGTAGAGTAGCAATACGAGTGGAAAGCAAGTAGAGAATAATAAGAAAAATAGGAAGAGGAAGAAGAAAGAGGAGTAAGCCATAGAAAGCAAGCAGAGGGGTGAAATAAAAAAATGAAGAATAGAATTGGAAAGAAGGAAAATAAGAACAAGGTTGAAGCAGAAGGGGAATAGGCTATAAGGATGAATAAATCAATGAAAGCAGTCCATAACGTATCAAATAATCGAAACTTGTGCGATCTGATCCTAATAAGAAAAATCGCATGTCTGATCCTTCTCTCTTCGATTTCGGGACGAGAGGATTGTTCCCATTTTCTTTTGATATTATTAATATCCAGCCATGCATCAATAAATATACATATTACAGAACATTGAAATGGGAATGAAAAAACAGAGGAGGAAGAGGAGAAAGAACAAAAGATGCGGGGAGATTTAGGAGAGAAAATGAGGAAATAGAAAGGAGTGGAGGAGGAAGAATACGAAGGAAGAAAGAAGAAGAAGGAAAGTAGAGTAGCAATACGAGTGGAAAGCAAGTAGCGAATAATAAGAAAAATAGGAAGAGGAAGAAGAAAGAGGAGTAAGCCATAGAAAGCAAGCAGAGGGGTGAAATAAAAAAAAATGAAGAATAGAATTGGAAAAAAGGAAAATAAGAACAATGTTGAAGCAGAAGGGGAATAGGCTATAAGGATGAATAAATCAATAAAAGCAGTCCATAACTTATCAAATAATCGAAACTTGTGCGATCTGATCCTAATAAGAAAAATCGTATGTAACAGGCTTTAGACTAAAAAAATAATGCAAGAGGTATACACACATACATAAATGTATAGCTATGTAACTACATGGACAATGGTGACTGATTCGTATTGTACGATAAGAGGGAGAGAGAGGAAGAGAGAGAGAGAAGGAGAAAGAGTGGAGGTAGTGGAATGGAGGAGAGAGGAAGATAGATGAAATAGGAGAAGTGGAATAAGTTTTTTCTTTCAAGTTGCACGAAAATTTTCGCTCCTCTTTATTTAAATTTTCACTGCCTTTCATATCTTGAATTCCAATCTAAAAGTTTTTCACCACATTTTTCATAATTATCAGTCAGTTTAAGTTGTGTTGACAGTTCTTGTTTTAAAATAATGCAAAATTTTAATTTTATTTTAAAAAAAGATAAGTATTTTAAAAGTATTTGACAGTATTAAAAAATGTGTGTTTTCTAGTGTACTAGTGTTTAAATAGACATTGATCAAAACTAATGGATGGTGTATAGTTTTCAAGACGATCTTTCGTTTGGTGTAGGTGTCTATAAGAAATTCGAAGTGTAAAGCACTTTTTTATCAGTTTTAAAAAAGTCAACAAGTTTGGCCATGCCTCGGGATGAACTAGCGGGATTCCGGAGCGAAGCGACGGAATTCAGCTAGTAATAAAAATAAACCACAATAGTAGTCTGATGTAATGCAGTGAAATACAATAGTAGTCTGATGTAATGCAGTGAAATACAATAGTAGTCTGATGTAATGCAGTTAAATACAATAGTAGTCTGATGTAATGTAGTGAAATACAATAGTAGTCTGATGTAATGTAGTGAAATACAATAGTAGTCTGATGTAATGTAGTGAAATACAATACAAACCTGAGACTCAGAGTAGCTCAGGGGTAGAATGTTATACTCGTCATGTAAGTAGTGGTGTAGCTACGAAGATGTAAGCAGGGGCGGGAATCAGTGCTGGATCAACTGCCGGAGAAAGGCGAAGTGTACTAGGTACTTCGGTTTTTTCCGGCGGCTCATTGGAAAAATGTAATATGACGGCCCTTGATGAAACAGACAAGGAAGAGAGAAAGAGTGCTAGATTTATTAGAAAACATCAAGTAGACCATTCGCTTAGGGTATTTTAACGGAGGTATTTAAAAAGTTACTTCAAATAAATTTGATTAATTCCACATGATAAAATAGCAGATCAGGAGACACATACGGATATTATATCTACTATGCTAACCAGCTTTTATTGAGGACTCCATGCTACAATAGATTTTATAGTTCTCCTGGCAGAGAAACAAACGAAAAACTAACTAAATCTAAAATCTTCGGTTAGAAACCTGGGAATTCATTTGTTCAATACAAATGCGTTACGACTACAGAGAAGAAATCACAATGAAGGAATGAAGACATTTGAGAAAGAAAAATGAAGAAATGTGAAACCGTATGTTAGAAAGGAGAGAAGAGGGGATGATAATTCCTACTTGTTGCTCTTAGTCTGATGTAATGCAGTGAAATACAATAGTAGTCTGATGTAATGTGAAATTCAATAGTAGTCTGATGTAATGCAGTGAAATACAATAGTAGTCTGATGTAATGTATATAGTGAAATACAATAGAAACCAGTGAAATACATGTAATGTAGTGAAATACAATAGTAGTCTGATGTAACGCAGTGAAATACAATAGTAGTCTGATGTAATGTAGTGAAATACAATAGAAACCAGTGAAATACATGTAATGTAGTGAAATACAATAGTAGTCTGATGTATGCAGTGAAATACAATAGTAGTCTGATGTAATGTAGTGAAATACAATACAAACCTGAGACTCAGAGTAGCTCGGGGGTAGAATTTTATACTCGTCATGTAAGTAGTGGTGTAGCTACGAGACGTAAGCAGGGGTAGAAATCAGTGCTGGATCAACTGCCGGAGAAAGGCGAAGTGTACTAGGTACTTCGGTTTTTTCCGGCGGCTCATTGGAAAAATGTAATATGACGGCCCTTGATGAAACAGACAAGGAAGAGAGAAAGAGTGCTAGATTTATTAGAAAACATCAAGTAGACCATTCGCTTAGGGTAGGGAATAACAACACCAACAAGAGAAATACACAGAAACAAGAGTTTTATGGTCATTAAAATTATTTGCGTAGCCAGCAGCCAGCCTAGTTAGCTTGGATGGTAGTCCGTCTGCCTCGTAGGTAAGCCTAGGCCGCGGGTTCGATTCCCGCCCGGGGCTGATTTCATCCTGAAACGATAAGGCTCGATCTCGGAACGGCTGGTTTTCTCCTATCCTGTCTTTCTTCTCTCTTCGATTTCGGGACGATGAGACCTTAGTAGTTATACGTACAGTTCCCTCTATCAAACCTCTCTTATTTAAACCTTATTTTGATGAATTAGGGATGATAAAATTGATTCTACACAATTTTGTATCCTACTAGATTCACACGGTTACACCACTGGGTCTCTATTGATTTCTTTCAACTTAAAGGTCTTCCTTCCAGTTTTTCTCCTTTCTACTTTTCCTCCTTTATAAAACTTTCCATTTTATTTATACATTGCCCCCTGTGTATACTGTGTTCGAAAAATCCTGGAACTGGAACCCTGAATATATTTTGAATGACTAAGTAGGCGTCTACAACGGAGAACCGACCATCGAGCCTCGCCTAGTATCGACCCAAGAGAAAATAAACAAACCATGCTAATGAATAGAAGTGTCTCCGCCTTGATCACAGTACCAACTAGGTTGCCATTTTTTTCCGCCTTTACGGGACAAATAAAATTGGAAAAATGGGTTTAAAAAAACGGGATTTCCGATTTTTAACCGGGACAATTTTTTTTAAGGGGGGGGGGCGGCGGCAAAAAAAACACACTTTTTACTGTCAAAAATTGAAAAAATTAACATGAAAAGATAAGTCTTCATGCTTAGGTGGTGTCATGGTCAAGACGCTTACCTGGTAAACAGGAGGGCGTGGGTTCAATCACTACCGACCCTCATAGAAAATCAAGAAATTGAGCTGAGTATTTTTATCTTTCAACCCCTTGGTGAAAGATTTAAATTGTAGTTTACATCGGTCACCAAAGGGTTAATAATAACGGGATAACAAAAGATGAAACACTACCCGAAATTTCAGCTTCTAATCTTTAGCCCTTCAAAAGGACTTTTCGAACACTCTGTATACCTTTACTTTGTATTTTTATTTTAGTTTCCATCCCTAGTAAAATTTATTTACTTTTTAATACATTTCCTCTTCCTTATTACATTATTAGGTAAAAGATCTCCTTCATCTTCCCGAGTAAAAAAAAGAAACTTTTGAAGCATAAAATGGAACTTTGCCAACTTACTGACATAATACATAGGTACAGCTAGATAATAGGTACATAGGTAGGTAATACATAGGTACAGCTAGATAATACATAGGTAGGTAAGAGGTACTTGTGAAAATGAAACTTCTGTTTGAGTGACGATGGAGCATTAGATGTATGAATCTAATGCAAATAAAGGGCACGGTTAGTCCAGTAAAGGGCACGGTTAGTCCAGTGGTAACGCGCTTGCTTGCCATGCAGAAGGTCCCGGGTTCGAATCCCACCATCGACAAAAATTTGTACTCGTTTTTCGATTGCAAATATTTCAACGGGTTACTTTCTGGTGTTCCCGTGTTGACCCAGCACCTAAATGGGAAGTATTGTGCCCCTTCTCGCCCATCTGACGAAAGGCAAACTACGGGATGGGCATGCCACGCCACAGGCCACAACGTTGCTTAACTTCAGTGAAGCATTGGGGACAAATTGTTATCGTCTCGGGCTAACTGAATCGAACCCTCGACCCAGCACTTACAAGGCAGACTAGCTGCCCTCCAAGATAATTGTACGCTGGCAGAGAGAAATTTGAATAGTACGTGATCGGTGTTATTTTATTCGTTTGTTTACTGTGAAAAATAGATACCTCTCTATCATATTGAAAATTTTCTATTACCAAAAAATTGTGGTAACTGTGTGTGGATTGAGGGGGACTACTGGTGTATGAGAGGGATTTTGTGATTTATCTCTGCCATATTCAAAAATTTTGGGATTATTTTTTTAATTGAAAAATATAGGGGGAAATTTAGTTTCGGTAGTGATGGAACGTTTCATAGATTTGTGGTTGTGATAGGATGGATATAGATAGGTCAGAGTTTGCATTTACAAATTTGAACTCTAATTAAGAAAGGGCATCATATTTTAATTAATAGGAAAATTTTAACGGAGGTATTTAAAAAGTTACTTCAAATAAATTTGATTAATTCCACATGATAAAATAGCAGATCAGGAGACACATACGGATAATAATTATTATATCTACTATGCTAACCAGCTTTTATTGAGGACTCCATGTTACAATAGATTTTAGAGTTCTCCTGGCGGAGAGACAAACGAAAAACTAACCAAGTCTAAAATCTTCGGATTGAAACCTGGGACAGCTGAAATTTGGTAGGAATATTCCTTTTATGGTCTAGGTGTGCAATAAGAAAGGATTTTGCGAAAATCTAAACCGATCCTGAGATAACAATTTTTGATCGCTAAAATCTCCATAAGAAATACACAGAGTGCAGAGACTGCGGGAGAGAAATGTTCCGCTCTCGACCGCATTTTGAGTTTCGTTTATGTTTTTAGTTTAATAACTATGCAGCTAATAGGGAGCGCGCAGCGCGACCGTATTTTTTTATTATTTTCTACAAGTTCGGCCATGCCTTTTCTACATGTTTGGCCATGCCTCGGGATGAGCTAGCGGTATTCCGGAGCGAAGCGACGGAATTTAGCTAGTAAAACATAAAGCCATCCACTCATCCACCAATTTTTCTTTCTTAGCACATTGCATACTTCGTTTTATTCCACGGCGTTCATACAAACTATACCTCACACCTGACCTATACGTTATCCAGATGGACATCAACCCAAAATGAAAGAACCAATCAGAATGCGAGAATTCCTTGCATTGTTGCAACTAAGGTACCTAAAGATCTATTTTTATAAACTCTCTCTCTTTTAAAAAGTAGAGGTAGCTTCGATCTGTAACCTTTTTTTACAAGAGATTGAATCACTTTGCAATGTGGGAGGAAGCACTGTGCAATGTACCTTCCAGTAGTCTGATGTAATGCAGTGAAATACAATAGTAGTCTGATGTAATGCAGTGAAATACAATAGTAGTCTGATGTAATGCAGTGAAATACAATAGTAGTCTGATGTAATGCAGTGAAATACAATAGTAGTCTGATGTAATGCAGTGAAATACAATAGTAGTCTGATGTAATGCAGTGAAATACAATAGTAGTCTGATGTAATGCAGTGAAATACAATAGTAGTCTGATGTAATGCAGTGAAATACAATAGTAGTCTGATGTAATGCAGTGAAATACAATAGTAGTCTGATGTAATGCAGTGAAATACAATAGTAGTCTGATGTAATGCAGTGAAATACAATAGTAGTCTGATGGAATGTAGTGAAATACAATACAAACCAGTGAAATACATGTAATGTAGTGAAATACAATAGTAGTCTGATGTAATGTAATGAAATACAATACAAACCTGAGACTCTGAGTAGCTCGGGGGTAGAATTTTATACTCGTCATGTAAGTAGTGGTGTAGCTACGAGATGTAAGCAGGGGCGGGAATCAGTGCTGGATCAACTGTCGGAGAAAGGCGGAGTGTACTACTTCGGTTTTTTTCCGGCGGCTCATTGGAAAAATGTAATATGACGGCCCTTGATGAAACAGACAAGGAAGAGAGAAAGAGTGCCAGATTTATTGGAAAACATCAAGTGGACCATTCGATTAGGGTAGGGAATAACAACACCAACAAGAGAAATTTTGGCTAATACACAGAAACAAGAGTTTCATGGTCATTAAAATTATTTGTGTAGCCAGCAGCCAGCTTTGTGTAGCCAGCCTAGTTAGCTTGGATGGTAGCCCGTCTGCCTTGTAGGTAAGCCTAGGCCGTGGGTTCGATTCCCGCCCGGGGCTGATTTCATCCTGAAACGATAAGGCTCGTTCTCGGAACGGCTGGTTTTCTCCTATCCTGTCTTTCTTCTCTCTTCGATTTCGGGACGATGAGACCTTAGAAGTTATACGTACAGTTCCCTCTATCCAACTTCTCTTATTTAAACCTTATTTTGATGAATTATGGATGATAAAATTGATTCTACACAATTTTGTTTCCTACTAGATTCACACGGTTACACCACTGGGTCTTTATTGATTTCTTTCAACTTAAAGGTCTTCCTTCCAGTTTTTCTCCTTTCTAGTTTTCCTCCTTTATAAAACTTTCCATTTTATTTATACATTGCCCCCTGTGTATACTGTGTTCGAAAAATCCTGGAACTGGAACCCTGAATATATTTTGAATGACTAAGTAGGCGTCTACAACGGAGAACCGACCATCGAGCCTCGCCTAGTATCGACCCAAGAGAAAATAAACAAACCATGCTAATGAATAGAAGTGTCTCCGCCTTGATCACAGTACCAACTAGGTTGCCATTTTTTTCCGCCTTTACGGGACAAATAAAATTGGAAAAATGGGTTTAAAAAAACGGGATTTCCGATTTTTAACCGGGACAATTTTTTTTAAGGGGGGGGGGCGGCGGCAAAAAAAACACACTTTTTACTGTCAAAAATTGAAAAAATTAACATGAAAAGATAAGTCTTCATGCTTAGGTGGTGTCATGGTCAAGACGCTTACCTGGTAAACAGGAGGGCGTGGGTTCAATCACTACCGACCCTCATAGAAAATCAAGAAATTGAGCTGAGTATTTTTATCTTTCAACCCCTTGGTGAAAGATTTAAATTGTAGTTTACATCGGTCACCAAAGGGTTAATAATAACGGGATAACAAAAGATGAAACACTACCCGAAATTTCAGCTTCTAATCTTTAGCCCTTCAAAAGGACTTTTCGAACACTCTGTATACCTTTACTTTGTATTTTTATTTTAGTTTCCATCCCTAGTAAAATTTATTTACTTTTTAATACATTTCCTCTTCCTTATTACATTATTAGGTAAAAGATCTCCTTCATCTTCCCGAGTAAAAAAAAGAAACTTTTGAAGCATAAAATGGAACTTTGCCAACTTACTGACATAATACATAGGTACAGCTAGATAATAGGTACATAGGTAGGTAATACATAGGTACAGCTAGATAATACATAGGTAGGTAAGAGGTACTTGTGAAAATGAAACTTCTGTTTGAGTGACGATGGAGCATTAGATGTATGAATCTAATGCAAATAAAGGGCACGGTTAGTCCAGTAACACTCGCATTTACTTGCCTTCAACAATCATTTGATCGGACCGATACCGGACCGTGACCGGACCTTGACTGGCACTATAGTGTGAATCAAGCTTAATGCTTTGGGAATCCTGAGATTTTTATTATTTTTTTCAAGTTGGAATACAGTTGGAATTCCCGATAGAATCAAAGGCTTGTTTCAGATATCTGCAATTTCGAGGTGAACTGGTATTGATTTGTATATTATTGAAAGCCTAATATGTTGCGATAAGGAAACTGGGGTAGAGTTGTTGATCTTTTTTTCCAAGCGGTTTGATAGAGAGAAGGAATACAGGATAGGAGAAAGCCAGCCGTTCCCTAAAGTCCCGTTTTCCAGATTCAAAAAATGCTATGATAGTGATATCTAGAATTCGAGGAGGCTCATAGTTTATAAATCCATATAATATAAATCAATATAATATAAATCCATATAATATAAATCCATATAATATAAATCCATATAATATAAATCAATATAATATAAATCCATATAATCCTTCTCTTTGATTTCGGGACGAAAAGACCTCACTAGTTGCGGTTCCCTCTATCAAAAACCTCTTGAAAAAGAAAAATAAAATAAACGATTTGAATTCCCTCCCAAATCTATCTGTAAGATCCTACAGAGATCCCTCCTATGTTTCAATGTCAGTTTGGACATTGTAACCAATATGTTTGTAAAAATATTCACAACACAGATTCACCCACAGAAAATGTAGAAAACAAAGTGTCCCCCCCCCCCCCGCCGGCAATCGAACCCGGGTCTCCCGCGTGCAAGGCGAGCACAGTGAACACTTACGCCATGGGAGCTGACTTCAATTCTCATTTACCTTTTATTCTATCTTCTGTTCTCTTCTTTCTCCTTCGTCCCCTTTATTTCAACCTTTTCTCTTTCCTCCTACACTTTATAGTCTTTCTTCTTTTTCTCCTCGCCCTCTTGTTTCAAACCACCTGTCTATACCTTCCTCCGTATCTGCAATTGTCTGTGTGTATGTGAAATAATAAAAGGGTATACCTACCTTCATACCCTTTACAAGTATTTCTATTTCGGCTTGGTCTACCGTTGTCTATAGTTACGATCTGTCACTACTCTGGGGTTAACAGCTGGGGGTAGATTATTGAATGAACAAAGTGAGGTTTAAATTTTCACTCGAATATTTTGCCTTTAGTTCGTCTTGATAACTCTCGAAAGCTTCAGTTGAATGGAATGGCATTTGTTGAGAATGTTTTTATACCTACCCACCTATTTTGACCAAAAATTCAAAGAATAAAGGAAATTATCAAAGAAAATTTGAAGTTACTTAATAAATTATTCTCACGAAATTCTGATCGGTATTGAACCCGGGGGTCTCCGGTGTGTCACACCTACTCTGGACGTTGCTTCTCTTAGTGCTACCTTAACTAAGTTATTATTAATAGTCTAACTTATTTGGAGCTAAATTTGTATAAAGAAGGAGGAGTTAAGGAAAGCTATGTTAATGAAAACGCTGACAAACGCATGTCACTCCCACTCCTCTCTTATAACTTCGGCAAAACTGAAAACTTGTGTGTATCTCAAGGCTTAGATCTGATGTTTTACCAAAACGTTCTATTATCTCTGCTTCTAATCTCTTAAGCAGTGAAAACTTTCCCACCACTAAGTACACTGGGAAATCAACTCACCTCTTCAGTATAATATATTAAATTTGGAGAAATTTATGAGTGTTTCATCGCCGATTATGTTTCGTGGAAATTCAAACAACTGCTTTTTCGGACTCGTGTGGTCTGTGTAGTAGCATGTCCATTAAATAGTATGCTCCTCATCAGATGGGTGATAAAAGACACAATAATTCCCATTTCTGAATGAGTAAGATAATTTTCCGCATGGCATGGTAGAAATATAAGTAATCCGTTGAAATACCTACATATTTTCAAGTACCTACATATGCAGTTTTTACAGGAACACATAAAATATTGAGCTGCCATTTTACACCCAAAGTACTAAAGATGCTTAAAGGAACTTTTAGCTTCCTATCTATTTACTGTTTCTTTTCCTCCACTTCTCTCACTCTCTCTCTCCTTTTATCCTTCCAGCTCTCTCTCTCTCTCTCTCTTTCCCTTTATCCTTCCATCCCTCATTCTCGTCTCTCTCTCTCTCTCTCTCTCTCTTTCCTCCTCCTCCATTCTTCTCTCATCATTCTTTCTTATCTCGCCTTTGTTTTTCTATTAAAACGTCATAAATATAAGACGCTATAAAATAATATGATGATGGGTGAAAATTTTTTTTTAAAAAAAAAAAAAAAAAAATCTATCGTCATCATCAAGTTGATTTTGAGAAGGGAAACTGTCAACTGTCATGAATCCATCCAATATCGCTCTATCTCTCTCTCTCTCTCTTCCCCTTTATTTCTCTTTCTCTCTCAATAGAACAACAGTTGCGCTTACGTGGGTGAAGTTTCTAAGTCAAAGAGCAGAAAAAAAGAGGAACAATAGAATTTTCCTTTTTCTTCTACGACTTCTAGATCCCCAGATAAATCGATTTAAAATCTTGAACTCTGACGTCACGGCATACGCTCCCAAACACAGCACAGATTAACAGACTATATATGTAGCATTAACAGTAGTAATAATAGTAGTAGTAGGTAGTAGTGGTAGTAGTGTTGGTAGTGGTAACTTCAAGTACTGTATTACTTTTTATTGTGGCTTGTAGACATTTAGCTTTTTGTTTTTATTTTGTTGTATTTTTTATTTTATTTTATTGTATTTTTCCTTTTTTTTATCAATTATGTAAACTGATCTCCTGTATTTTATTGTAAATGTAGATCTTTCAATTAAATTAAATTAAATTAAATTAAATTAAACACGATGACGCCACATTAAATGTCCCGAGCAAAGCTCCCTCGAAGGCAACACATTATTGTGTTTGAGCGCATACGTTTCTGCGCATTTCTTTCTGTTCCTCCGCAAGCGTGCTTGCATATTGGCCCTACCTAGCGGACGAAAAAGATAGCTGTCTGAAGTCTGACGTCACACATCTTTGAACTCTTTCATTACAACGGAAAATAAAAATTGAATTTTCGACCATTTACAGTTATTTTTTCGGAGTTTTAACCTCAGATATGGATTTTTCACAACTTTTTACATAGGAATCGACCATTTATCAATAATTTTTACCCATTTGTAACTGCTCCATTTCTCTTTTTCTCTCTCTCTCTCACTCCTTTCTCTCTCTTCCCCTTCCTCTCTCTCTCTATTTACATATCTTACCCTCTCTTTCTCACCCTCCTAGCTAACCAGGCAGTTCCCAGCAAGCTTGATAGCTCAGTAAATCAGTTATTTACATAGAAATCCATTGTTCTCTGTGTTTCAGACAGCAACTTCGTCCTCGGCAACGCGCAAGTTCCCTCACTCTATCCTATTGTGTACTGTTCAGATGGATTCTGTGAGTTATCCGGCTTTGCGCGTGCGCAGATTATGCAGAAGGGTTGCGCATGCAAGTTCCTATATGGACCTGATACAAGTGAGGAGCACAAGACGCAAATTGAGAAGGCGCTCGAGTCCAAAACCGAACTTAAACTGGAGGTCATCTTCTATAAGAAGAATGGTGAGTTTCTGATTATGATTAGATTGATTAGGTACATAGGTATGTATGTACCTATATTTTTATTATTATATTTAATATTTAGTATCATGTTTTTTTTCTATAGGGGTTCGACGTCAGTATAATAATAGGTAGGTAACAGCTAAGGTTTTTAGTGAACGGCAATTTACCCACCTTCCGGAATAAGCTAATCGCCTACTCACATTAACCTCTATCCATCAGCCTGAGTGGCGCCTATAAAAGCCAGCCACATGCGATTGCAAAGATGGTCACAAATCCGGATCCATTGAGAAGTTTTTCAAAGCTAACTTTCCCCTTAGTAAGATCCCTAATCAAGTCATTGGTGAAATCCCCGATAACATAGCAGTATAGCATTGTTTCGACTGCAACAAGTCACAACTGCAACAAGTCACAACTGTAACAAGTAGGCTATGTACTTAACGCAAACTATTCAAATTAAAATAAAATAATACCCCCTACTCCTTCTACCTCATCTATCCCCTCCCCTTTTCCGCCATTACCTTCCCCTCCATCCCCTCTCCCATCATATTTCCCCTCTCTTCGTTTATACCCACCTAATACACTTCGTCCTTTCCTATATAGTATTCGTCCTTCCCTTTTCCTCCTACTCCCTCCCTTCTCCCATCACATAGTATTCCCAGGGTAGTATACAGTCTCGTGTCATACCGCCTGTTGATTTCACGAGGAGAGGGGAGGTAAGAGGAGGAGAAGCAACGAGAGAGGGGTGGTAGTGGTCTCTCTCTCTCTCTCTCTCTCTCTCTCTCTCTCTCTCTCTCTCTCTCTCTCTCTCTCTCTCTCTCTCTCTCTCTTAGACCTTCCCTGTCCTTTTCGCTGGGCGCATACTAATTATACTATAGGGTTTTCAATTGCATGAGCTAGGTAAGCCTTAGCCTGCATTCTGCATTGTATTAGCCTGCATCCTGAATTAATAGATAGGTACTATTATACATAATATGCATAAAGTATGAAGATATAAGTAAATATGTATGTATACATAGAGGTCTATTATTATAGGCGATGAAAATTGATTTCCTCTCTTTAGAACTGGGAAATATTCTCTTTACATTTCCTATCTTGTGGTAGGTAGGCGGGAAATTTCATTTTTCTTTCCTCTCTTTTTCTACTCTTCTACTCTCCTAATACCTACATTTTCCCTTTAAACCTTTTTTACCACAATATTTCTTCCAGAACATTATACATGCGAGATATAGGGAATACATAGGTAGGTACCTATTTCTTGTCTCTATAGGGTTACATTAGATGAGGGGGGAAGGGATTTTGTTTGATGTGGTAAGCCCAGTGTCTTCCTACCAGGTACCATGTGGCAACACTGGGTGAATAATGCGGTGTTGCCAGAGCAGCGTGAAGGGAGAAATTTGACAGAGCAAGAATAAGTTCAATAAACTGTATAGAACCCTCGCCTTGAAGGGAACCAGACTAGTTACCTTGGAGTGTAGTTCACTCAACTAACCTACTTGTTGCGCGTTTTCTAAGGAAATGTAACAATTGAAGTCTTATTTTGTTTCCGAAATCGAGGAGGGAATGAGGACAGGATATGAGAAAGCCAGCCGTTCCAAGAACGAACCTTATCTGTTTATAATAAAATCCGCCCTGGGATGGATTCGAACTAACAATCTAGCGCTTACAAGGCAGACGCAAGTCGGTTAGTTGAGTGAACTGCAACAAGTAGGTTAGTTGAGTGAACTGTACAAGTATAGATACGCGCAACAAGTAGGTTAGTTGAGTGAACTGCAACAAGTAGGTTAGTTGAGTGAACTGCAACAAGTAGGTTAGTTGAGTGAACTGCAACAAGTAGGTTATTTGAGTGAACTGTACACAAAAAGTATAGGTACAGGTTCCCGGAGGAAAAATCGATCTATAACTATGTAGGTAGGTAGGCCGTTTAGTATCAGGCTTATGTTTATGTGTTTTGAGGAAATGAGAAAGTGTGTGTGTGTGTGGGGGGGGGGATGTTGTATGCTGAAAATCGTGAGGTGAATTTCATTATAATCCCATAATCCTGTCCAAGGATAAAGAAAGGAAAACTTACCCATAACAATTTTATCACTTTTTGAAGAGCCACAAGGGACTTTTTCTACTGCTCTTTACAAGTTTTATAACCAATAATTTTAGGAATTCAATAGGTTCTCCCCATTCAATTTATCAAAATCGCCTTCTTATTTCTTCTTCTCCCTCTTCCAGGTAGTTTACTGACCAAGTCTTGCTCTTCTCTAGCCTGTTCTGCGATAGTAGGTATGGAATAATAATAATAATAATAATAAAAATTCTTCTCCTCCTTTTCTTACTTGCCTTTCCCGTGTTCAATCGGGGTGGGCGTTTTTCCGTCATCCTTTCAGCCGAGGGTGAATGCATGGGCTGATATTTGGTTTTGGGTCCAAAAATTTTTACGGATGCCTGGGTGGCTGGGTGCCCTTTGCACTCGACGACATTTTCTATTTCTTTAGCAAAGCAGTAATAAGCACTATTATCTTTTTTCCTCCTCCTCTACTCTCTTCTTCTCCTCCTAATCCTCTTCCTCCTCCTCTCTCTCTCTCTTCTCCTAATTCTTCTCCCTCCTAATTCTCTCTGCTTCCAGCTCCTACTTCTTATCTTTTTCGTCCTTTTATGTTTCTTCAACAATTCTCTAGTTTTCCTTCCCTTTTCCTCCTACTCCTTGTTTTCTTTCTGTTATTATTTCCCCAATAATTCTTCCTCTTCTCCTTCTCCATGTCTCTGTAATCTCCAAATCCTTCTCTCCTCCCTTCTCTCTGTCCGTCAGTATTTTCCTGTGTTCATTTCGACATAAACATCATTTCGAGTCACTCCATAGCTTCCTGCTACCCTAGGAACACTTGAGCTTAGCAGGAAAACAACTTATGCTTCAGCTTTTTTGCTCGTTGGTAAGAAAAAAAAAGAGGAAGAATTAAAAAACAAGATAAGAAGAACTGAAAAATACTCATAATAATAAATAAACGGAAGCTTTTTTCCTTAAGCATCACTTGTTCTTCTTGACTGATATTTTCCCGGTATTTATTTAATAATGGTAGGTGTTAGGTGTACCCCCCGGAAAATCAGGGGCATTGATAGTCATGCAATGATAGGGGGAGTGTGTTCTAATATGTATCAAGGATGAAAGATGGCTATAATTACCCCTTTAATTTTAGTTTGTCCTCTTAAAATTACACTAAATAAATAAAAAGATTTAAATCAACTTGAGCAGGTTGAAAACGATAACAAATTTAGGAATGAAATTGTATGAACTCCATGAAACTGAGTAGAATATGCAATATGCAATAAAAGATAAATTGGTGGATGCTACCATTACTCCATACTAAAATTTAGTTGTAACTGTTGTAAGGTGTAGTGAAGCTGTGAAGGGTCGAGAGAGTCGAGACAAAATGACCTGTTATTAATATAAACTCAAACCTAGATGAAGGGTGAAAGGGGAAAGGGGTCTATTCAGTATTAACCGGATGGCTTTAGAATGCTTAGATTAACTAGGCAGGTAGAGTAGTAGGTATTTAGGTACCTACATAGGTAGGTAAGGAAGTAGCTATTCTATTGTGTTTTTCTCAAAGGTCCGTGACGTTGGTTGACAGGGCAGTGTTGAAAATGACCAAATAACCCTTTCCTTCATACTTTATTCTTTTCATTTCTCTTCTCTTTTATCTCCTCCTCTTCTTCTTCCTCCTCCTCTTCTTCCTCTTTTTCCCATTTTCTTCATCTTCTTCTGCTAGTTCTTCTTCTTCCTTCTCTTTCACATCTTTTCTTCTTCTCCTTCTTATTATTTTTCTTCTTTCTCTCTTTTTATTCCTTTTCTTCTTCTCTTCTTTTTCTCTTTCACCACGGGTTTTGTCCTGAGGGAGCTTGTACATTTCCGAATAACAAAAGAAAGGAAGAAACAGAAAAGGAGAGGAAAAAAATATATTAAGCCACTTAAAATGAGAACCCCTGCCTGGCATTCTAATGGAAACGACGAAACGAAAAATAAAGAGCTCATTTCCATCTCTCTCTTTCTCTCTCTCTCTCTCTCTCTCTCTCTCTCTCTCTCTCTCTCTCTTATTCGTCTATTGATATCCTCTCTAAAGCCTGATTCACACTATAGTGCCAGTCAAGGTCCAGTCACGGTCCGGTAACGGTCCGATCAAAAGATTGAGTATTCACACTATCGTTCAAGCAACGTTCATGCTTCGGTCATGCTTCGGTCATTTTTCTTTCATTTCTAGTTGGTCTGAACGAAGGAATGTTGATCGTTGCTTGATCGCTACCTATTCACACTACAGTGCCAGTCTCGCTCCGGTCACGGTCCAGTTTCGGTCCGATCAAAAAGATTCGTCGCGAGAATGTTCCAAATTTTGACTGTGAGCTGACCGTTACCGTAACTTGACTAGAACGTCTAGTGTGTACACTCACATTTACTTGCCTTCAACAATCATTTGATCGGACCGATACCGGACCGTGACTGGACCTTGACTGGCACTATAGTGTGAATCAAGCTATACTCAATCTTTTGATCGGACCGTTACCGGACCGTGACTGGACCTTGACTGGCACTATAGTGTGAATCAAGCTATACTCAATCTTTTGATCGGACCGTTACCGGACCGTGACTGGACCTTGACTGGCACTATAGTGTGAATCAAGCTATACTCAATCTTTTGATCGGACCGTTACCGGACCGTGACTGGACCTTGACTGGCACTATAGTGTGAATCAGGCTTTATTCTCAAATAAAATAAATAAATAAAGAGGCAATAAATTGCAATAAATAGAAGTTTAGTTGTAAGGTGAACGGTTGACGGTTGATCGAAATAAACTTACCGTTCAGAAAGAACAGTTCAGTTCAGGAACGAACTTTTTCAAAGAACCAGTTCCTACAGTTCGTTCGTTCTTTTCCCTTTTCCCATCTCTAGCTCTCAGGCCGTGTTTATGTAACGGGCTGAGATGAGCTGGGATGAGGTGAGATGGGATATTGTTTCTACAGTTTTGCATTGGAGTGGTAACTTAAGCAAGGATAGCGTGGGATTGTTGGGCATTTTTTCTAACCCTCTGTCCCGGCGGCAATTTTTAAAATTTATTTTATATTTATTTTTGTTTGCTTTGTAATTCGCTTGTTTGTAATATCTAATTTAAATGAAAAGTATAATATAAACGTGCAAACTAGAGATAAAAAGTAAAAAATGAATTCAGATTGTACGCGTTGCGAAAAAAAATCAAAATTTCGAATTTCCCGCCAACTTTACAAGTTTACAAGCTCATGAAGACTCTGTGTTAAGTTACCACATAATTTTCCACACGCCAAGAAAGGCCAAGAATGGCCTAGCTCAGCCCAGTACATAAACACAGCCTCAATGAGGTAGTCTTGAGTCCTATCCAATCAGTAGAAGCACTGTTATTATCATACAGGGCTCTCTCTCTCTCTCTCTCTCTCTCTCTCTCTCTCTCTCTCTCTCTCTCTCTCTCTCTCTCTAACTCTCTCTCTCTCTCTCTCTCATGGTGATTTTATTTATGGCTATTATTATTTTACTATTATTTTGAAATATCTGTACATACTGGGTGGTGGTGTTGTACCAAGGTCTGGTTCTACATATTTTTTTGTACCAAATAAAATTACTTAATAGACATATTACCTATTATAGACGGACCCATGATGTCATAGGAAGCTTCAGGTATCTGTCACCACCGATGATGCATGTCGCAATTCCTCCATTATTCTCGGTCTTGAGCATCTCGCATCCATGTCTTGCCAGCCCTTTTGACGAGAGGGTCTTCCCATCTTATTGGTGGTCTTCCTACAGATCTTTTAAATTGACGGGGGACGCCAAATGACGCCGCAATATAACTTAATGTAATTCCTGGGATTTGAACTACAATAACGCATGTCCTCAGCTTACGTAAGAAAAGAATAGAATACTCGTACATGTTTTATTTGCACATTTGCACATAAAATACATGATAGTACATCCTACAATGGTCAATTTCTAATCTAAGTGGCAAAAAATTTAAAAATATAAAGAACAACCACAGACTCTTTTCATTATTAGTAGGTATTAGGTATTATCTAAGTTTTTTCTTCTTCCTTTTTTTTTACCAAGATATTTTTTGTTGAGACACCCATTTAAAGGTTACCATGAGGAGGAGGAGGAGGAGGAGGAGGAGGAGGAGAAGGAGGAGGACAAAAACCTCTTGAAATAATTTATATTCATATTTTTTTACTTCATAATATTTTCTCCATCTCCAAATTTAATGTTATCCACTTTTCTGCAAACCGTATGAAAATAATGACTTGCTTCTTGCTTTAACCAAAGTAACAGGAAAGAAGAAGAAAGTAACAGAAGAGAAGGAGAAAGAAACAGGAGAAGAAGAGGAAAGTAACAGGAGAGAAGGAGAAAGAAACAGGAGAAGAAGAGGAAAGTAACAGAACAGAAGGAGAAAGAAACAGGAGAAGAAGAGGAAAGTAACAGAACAGAAGGAGAAAGAAACAGGGGAAGAAGAGGAAAGTAACAGAACAGAAGGAGAAAGAAACAGGGGAAGAAGAGGAAAGTAACAGAACAGAAGGAGAAAGAAACAGGGGAAGAAGAGGAAAGTAACAGAACAGAAGGAGAAAGAAACAGGGGAAGAAGAGGAAAGTAACAGAACAGAAGGAGAAAGAAACAGGGGAAGAAGAGGAAAGTAACAGAACAGAAGGAGAAAGAAACAGGGGAAGAAGAGGAAAGTAACAGAACAGAAGGAGAAAGAAACAGGAGAAGAAGAGGAAAGTAACAGAAGAGAAGGAGAAAGAAACAGGAGAAGAAGAGGAAAGTAACAGGAGAGAAGGAGAAAGAAACAGGAGAAGAAGAGGAAAGTAACAGGAGAGAAGGAGAAAGAAACAGGAGAAGAAGAGGAAAGTAACAGGAGAGAAGGAGAAAGAAACAGGAGAAGAAGAGGAAAGTAACAGGAGAGAAGGAGAAAGAAACAGGAGAAGAAGAGGAAAGTAACAGGAGAGAAGGAGAAAGAAACAGGAGAAGAAGAGGAAAGTAACAGAACAGAAGGAGAAAGAAACAGGAGAAGAAGAGGAAAGTAACAGAACAGAAGGAGAAAGTAACAGGAGAAGAAGAGGAAAGTAACAGAAGAGAAGGAGAAAGAAACAGGAGAAGAAGAGGAAAGTAACAGAACAGAAGGAGAAAGAAACAGGAGAAGAGGGGAAAATAAGATGAGAGAGTTGAGGAGAGACAGAATTTCTAAATCAGGAATTCCTAAACTTTTTCACCACCCCCCTTTTCAAATTTAAAATCCAGAATGGTATTAATGTGTAGCAAAGCTTATCGGAGGCACCGGGTCAAATTTTTTTTTTTTTTTTTTTGTGCCTGGAATAAAATTCAGAAACTGATTTCCAAAGCTGTAAGTAATATTCATAAGTTCTCAAAAGGCTCTGCTTTATCACAAATATAATTAATGATTTAATGTTTACATTGATGTTTCTTACAAAATTTTCCAAGCAATGTTTTTCCACTCTGTTGTTAATTTACCCAGAATATACTGACGCCCCTCAAAGGGTACGTATCCCCCAGGTTGAGTACCACTACCAGGTGTATTATATTCATGGGTGGTGATAAATTTGTGTTATTTTATATTTAATGTGAGAACATTTCTTATCAGCATGTCTATGAATAATGTAATACCCCCCTCCCTCTCTCTCTCTCTCTTTGCTTTTCCTGTCTTTCCATTCCCCCCTCTCTTTCTTTTCTCCTTACTGTCTACTATCTGTTCTTATTTTCCTTTCTCTCTATTAAACCACATTTTGCCTGGTCTTGAAAAAAAGTTCCACAAAAAATGTGCAATTTTTCACCTAGTGTTTGATATACCCTGTCAGTATAGACGTGTCTGTAGAGAGAGAGATTTGTTAATACGATTAAAACGAAACAGACAGGAAAAACTGAAATGAACTGCTCTCTCTCTCTCTCTCGCTCTCTATTCGGACCCAACATTTGATAATGCTATTAAAAATTATATTTTAACCCCAGAAAAATTCTCGTACTCTCCTTCCTCTCTTTCTCAATTCTCAATGTAATGTGCACACCAGATGCTTTGTGGCTAAGAGAGAGAGAGAGAGAGAGAGAGAGAGAGAGAGAGAGGAGGAGGAGGAGGAGAAGTTAGAGACGGGATTGAGAGACAACTATGTACCTAGACCTACTGTGAGATTAACGAAGGACAGAGAGAGAGGGAGAGAGAAAGAGAAGAAGGGAGGGCAGTTAAAGGTGGGGAAAGAGAGTAATGATTAGGATAGAAGGGAGAAAAGAAGTCACATTAGGGTAGGATGGGGGCATAGTACAGGGGTAAGCTGAACTAGGATATAGGGCTGGTTATAGTAGATTAGGGTAGAGAAGGGTAAAAGTTCAGTGAGGGTAAGGTGAAGTAGGGCTGGATAAAGTAGTTTTGGTAGAGAGGGGTAAAGACCTCCCCGGGAGCATTAGGATTTTATTTCCATGCCCATCTGTTGCACCCTAGACTCAGCTAGGTAGCTTTAGCGTCTAGATTTCATGACTGTCTGAATTGTGCGGTGCCGAATAACTTTTCGCTTCCCCACTCATGTGTGGTAAGGGGAGCACTCGGTTGATTCAATGTTGTGAGGATTGAGGAGATGTCCCAAAAGACGTTGGCAGAAATCCTCATAGGGCTTTACATGTTAAAATCTGGTCCTCTATAGTCAACAATAAAATGTCCTCTATCCCGTCTAGTTAGCTTGGAGCATAGCACGCCTGTCTTTTAAGCTCTAGATTGCGGGTTCGATTCCCGCCCAGGACAAACTTTATCCTAAACAGATATACTAAAACTTACCGAGACAGACCAAAAGAGAGAAAGAGAGAGAGAGAGAGAGAGAGATAAACTACCAGAGTAATAGAGAGGGAATGAGGAAAGAAGAGGTATAAAAGTAGTTCCTGGTTCCTGGGTTAGACAGAGATAAAAGTGGGTAATGCTGAAAATGAGGAAGAGAAGAAGAAAAAGAAGAAGAAGAAGAAGAAACAAAAAGAAGGAAAAAAAAGTCCTCTGAAATATATGTATGTATACTCGTGCAAAAAAAAGCCCGGGGAAAAATATGGAAAAATTATAGTTTATAGGTACATATTATAGAGAAGACATGATATAATATAATAATTATAATACCTACACATCTACACATTCAGAATTTTTTATACATATACCTACCTCTACATCTTTAGGCAGGTGACACACGGGTAAGAATTTCTTGGATAAGGTGCGTATACACTACACAGTACACGTACACAATACATCTCTACACAGAGGTAGCGCTGGCGCTGAGGCAAACTGTATTTTGTTCACAAATACCTACTGTGAACCGCAGCTAGCAGCATTAGTACCTACGTACCTAGGTTAATTTTCAACCCACAGAGTTGCCGAAGATATGTCGCGGAGACTTCTCTTTTCACTACTTGATGGTATAATATGGTATATGGGAATATGGGCCGAAATCCTATTTTTTGAGCAGCGACAAGTGGCAAAAACTCGAGAAATATAAATAAAAATAAATAGGTAGGTTAAAATAATAAGGTTGTTTGATAATTAATAATCTTGTTGTTGTTGTTTTTGTTGTTGCTGTTGTTGTTGTTAACGTTGGCAACTACATCTCCGTTTCCAGGCCCAGGAGCTCCGCCACCTCTACAGGATTGGTCCATAAGGCTGTGTTGGTCCATAAGGCTGTTGGGTCCAGGATGGTTGGAAGGTCTGGACAGTTGAACAGGTGGTGGACGTCGTGAGGTGATCCACTGCACCTGGGACATCGATCAGGCACAGATGGATCTATTCTGGCCATGTAGTGCTGCAGTAGTTTGCACCAGCCGGATCTGAGTTGGGCAAGGGTGGCTCGGGTCGATCTTGGGAGTGACACCTCAGCCCTGTTGATGTCCGGGACCACATTGGTACCGAGAACACGGTTGGACATGTAACCTTCGATTGCATCGTTCACGATGTTGGTGTGGATGTTCTTGGCTATGTGTTTGATGTTCTCGTTGGTTACGCTGTCCCCCATTAGGTGTCGTTCTCGTAGTATGGGGAGGTAGGTGTTCACTAGTGACCTCCTAATGCTTCGGGGGGGTTGTGGTGCAGTGACGATGTTGTTACATGTGTGAGATGGAAGTAGACATGTAGCAAGGTATTGCAGTGAGAGAAGGATGTTGTGCTGCTTCGTTTTTCGTGCGTGCGTACTCGAAGATTATTAATCGAGTAAAAGGCTAACGAGAAGCCTTGGAAAAGATTTAATTTGAACCCTGTATAAACCAGTTTACTCGAGGAAAGGACACATCTTTTACGTAATACCTACTATACATAGCGATTAGTACTCGTGGACCAACTACCTTAGGGGGAAAAAACCTGTACCCTACAGATTACATACAAGAGAGAGAGAGAGAGAGAGAGAGGGAGAGAGAAAGAGAGAGAGAGAGAGATTGGATGAAAAGGAAACAGGAAAGAGAGGGAAAAACTTCAATATTCTAAAATGTAAAATTTTCCAGTGCTTTTTGCACTTTTTTTTACTATCTTTGTTACTATTGTTCTGAATACGCTTTTAGCATAAAATTTCTAGGTACCTACCTGCCTTTGAATAGAATACCTATAAGCACCTATGTATTCACCTACTTATATTCATACCTTTTTACTTTCTGTTACCTTAAAGTCTAATGTTAAATTTATGTTGGTCTGGTTTTGGATGTTTTTCATGCATTTTTTGAGTGGAGGAATAAAATATACAGAACAGGTATTGTGAAGTGTATTGCGTAATTTTTGTGGGTTCAAAATTTCAACACAAGAGAACAAGAGTAATTAGGTATACATTTTAAATGGAATCAAACTAGGATTGAAATTTTAAATGTAGGTATTCGAAGTAAATCAGTCATTGGGCCTCGAGAAATTTTGTCTTAAAACAACGATAATATAATATTAATAATATTAATAGTAATATTATACCTATGGTACGAGCGAGAAAGGTATGAAATTTTGTATGCAACAAGGTGACTGTACGTAAGTACCTAGTAGAAAGTTGTGCGATGTTCACTTCACTTTTTACAATGCTATCTACCTATTTATTTACTTTCTAAGCTCTTTCGCCATTCTCTGCCTATACCTATGTATAGATATAACTATTATGTACCTATGTACTTATCCGTGCTTACCTATGTATGTTCTTTGCCTTGAGATTTATTGTCGACTTTATTTAAAAAAAAACGGAAAAAAAAAAAAAAAAAAAAAAAAAACAAAAACAAAAAAAAACGAACGAACAAACAATCAAACAAACCTATCAAACCTATCCTTTTTCATTTGTTTTCTCGACCTTATATTCCCACCTGTAAATTTGTTCCTGCCTTAACAAGAGAAGTGTTGTAGAAAAAAATGGCTCTACATTTATCCTACTACCCTCCTCATCCAAGCATTTAATCCGAGAGCAATTTAGAACAATAACATTAAGCACCTTCACATCACCTTAACTACATTAATTAAATAATTAGAGCGAGCAATAAAAATAAAACGCCAGCCAATTAATAAACATGAATTAAACATGATTACCTACTCCAACGAAATGGAGAAAAAAGAATGCTGTCAGGTTGTTTTGTAGGGCAGGTAGGTAGGTTGGTAAATAAGCACGACCATAATTATAATTACCTATTTAATGGAGTAAACTATTTCTCTGGGTGCCCTTGTTTTCGTGTTTTATTATTATTTTTAATAGGTTTTTTGAACTTCAGTATGAGGAAATGCGTTTTTTTTTTAGATGTACCTTTTAAACTGCGTGTTTTTTTATGATGGTCATTTCACCAAATTTCAAACAATACTCGAGATAATATTGAAATAGTACCTATAGGTACCTACCAAACGCTAGTAAAGCTATTAGATAGCTACGCAATTAGATGCAAATTTAAAATACTCATACCTCCTAAGTAAATAAAAATAACTATCTATTAAATGTATAATAATAATAATAGACTCTTGAGTGGAAGGTAACCACTAGGTGAGGTTAACGCCGGAGGCGTTCTCTACCACCTAACCCTTAGAGCTCCATTACGTGGAAGGTAACCACTAGGCGAGGTTAACGCCTTAGGCGTTCTCTACCACCTAACCCCGAGAGCTCCATTATTATGTGGTCAAAATCTCAAATAAATGAGGATAAAATTCCATGCCTTGGCTGGGATCGAACCCACGCCCTCCTGTTTACTAGGCGACCTACACCAGAGACCTGTTTACTAGGGAAATGTGCACCTACAATCTACATATCTATACAGATCATGTACATAAATACATAACTTGCAAGCATTCGTAGCTCTTAGCTAGTCTTAATAACCTTGTCAGGAAAATGCATTAGTAACAGGTAAGTGAATCAGATAGGTTGCTCCCTCTCTCTCTCTCTCTCTCTCTCTCTCTCTCTCTCTCTCTCTCTCTCTCTCTGAATATTGCGCTAAAACAGAACATGAGAAAGAAGTAGGTAGGTAAGAAGAACTGAGAGAGAGAAAGAGAGAGAGATAATATTCCATAATAATTATGCAATTAAATTAAACGGTATGTTCATTAGAGTGAGAAGGAGAGAGATATCTGCATGTAATTTAAAACGTGTTAATTCGAGGAAGAGAGAGAGAGCAAGAGAGAGAGCAAGCGAGAAAGAGAGAGAGAGAGAAGGAATTCAGGTAAATTCTCTTTGAAGCATGAGAGAGAGAGAGAGAGAGAGAGAGCATACCTATAATATAAATTTTATAATTATCATACCCACATACATAGGTATATAGATAGAGAAGTGTCGCAAGTTATTAAAAGCAGCAATTACGAGTATGTTTCATTTAAAATTATGTATAGGATGCAAAGTACCAGCAGTTAGTAAGTGCCTATCTACCTAACAGTTCTATTTAAACATCATCTAATATTTTATCTAACCACCTCCTCCCAGACCTGTTTAGTAAGCTGCCACCGAATGAAGGGTTACCATAACCATCATAAACACCTAGTGATTCTCATCACCTTTTATCTTCTATCGCCTCCTCCTCCTCCTCTTCCTCCTCCTCCCCTCCTCCTCCTCTTCTTCCTCCTCCGCCTCCTCTATAAAACAAAGAACACTACATAAGATGTACCTACCTCGGCTTCTTGCTGATGGGTTTTCTTATTTATGTTATTTACCTACTTTCACTTTCTCTTATTGATGTAAATTTTCGTAAATACTTTCTCCTGTTGATGTAAATTTCGTAAATATTCTGAATTCTCTGTGACGTCAGTCCTCAGGAAGTTTTCCATTTCAACTTTCCTCCTATTGCTTTCTAATGGAATTCACGTAAACATAAATTCCATTTGTCCTTTTTTCGTCTTCTTCTTCTTTTCTCCCCCGCTCTCTCTTCCCCTTTCTACCAATCTATCTCTCTTTCTTCCTTCCACCTTCTTTTCTATCATTCTCTTTTTGTTACAAATCCAGTAAAAAAGAAGAAGGAAGGAGGAGGAAGAGGAAGAGAATTTCAATACCTCTTCAAATCTCTCTTAACTTTTCCAAAAGAGCACCCAATCCCACCATAGTACGGGCCCACACTGCAGTCACAGAAAGTCCAAATTAAATATTCCTACTTACTCTTGTGATTACATTAAGGGCAGCCTAATTACCTTGGAGAATAGCGCGTCTGCCTAGTAAGCGCTGGATATTCAAAAAAGATTCTCGGAACGCCTGCTTTTCTCCTATCCTGTCTTCCTTCTCTCTTCCCTTTCAGGCCGATAAGACCTTAATAGCAGTTACAGTTCTCTCTACCAAAATGCTTTGGAAAATCTTGAAATAGATAAAAGGAAGGAGGAAAATGAACGTTGTACACTTGCGCACGTACAAATATGATCAAATATTGTTTTACTTTTTTATTTGTTCTTTTGATTTTGAAAGAGAGAGAGAGCGAAAAAGGAGGAGGAGAAGGAGGAGAGAGAGAGAGAGAGAGAGAGAAAGAGAGATTTATGTTATAAGCTTATGAGCAAACAGGTAAGTAACTAAGTATACTTATAGGTACATAGTAAGTATGCTTTACCCTATATGCTCATGATAGTAATGATTATAACCTGTAAATACTTTTAGATACCAGGTAGGTACTTACTACTGACTGTATGAGTAATGCACACACAAAAAAGTGTAAAAAAAGTACAAAAACTAGAAACTCTAGAAAGTACAGCATGGAAATTTACTCACATAATAATGTTACTATATACTATACGCTACGGTACATTAACCTGTTAGAACCTACACTAAACTTTATATGACGTCTGAATCCCAAAACGGATATTTCCAACCATTTCCCGATTTCGAAAATTTGGACCGATTGCAATACTTTCATTACTAGTATAGCTCGCTATACAGTAATAGAAAGTAGAAAGGGAGAAAAGGACAAAAATAGAACTCGTACACATCCAAATGTTAAGCTTTGGAAAAAGTTGGTGCTCCCAGATGTGAGAAACAGGAAAAGGGAAATGAAGAGGAGAAGGAGAAGGAGAGGAAAATAAGGACCAGAAGTTCACGAGAAGTGTAGAGTTGAAAGAGGAGAAGAGAAAGAAATAAATAAAAATAAAGAAAGATATACGAAAATATAAGGATCTAGAAGTTTAAAAATAATTTACTCTCGAGTTGAGAGGGAAGAAAAAGAAGAGAGGAAAAGGATGAGAAGAGGAAGAAGAAGAAGAAAATAGGGACTGAAAAGTTTCAGAGGAAAGTGTCGACTTGAGAGATGTCATTTTGAAAATTAATATCTCTTTCCAGTTAGCAGCAATGACAAACAGCAGTAGCAGTAGTAATAGGTAGCAGTGGTGATAGTAATAGCAGCAGCAACAAACTTCATCCTAAACAGATAAGGTTCGTTCTCGGAACGGCTGGCTTCTCCTATCCTGTCCTTCTCCTCACTTTGGTTTCAGAACGATAAGACATCCGTTTTCACTGTTCCCTCTATCAAACCTTCTAATAAAAAAAGTGCCTACATAGTACCTATAAATCTATGTTGAGTTCGTTGAAAAGTTCGAGGTTCCGTTATTGTATAAAGTTACGAGTTGTATGAAAATTTATTCATTTAAAATTGAAAGTTAAAACATTTAGCTGGGACCCTCATGAAATTGTCTAATTGGTTCCATTGTCTAACTCTCCACCTTTTGAATATTTTGTCTTTTCAGATTAGATTTTCGATAGGAAGTTAGATTAGGTTTTAAGTACTCCTTTATCCTGGTATCGAACTCTTTAGTTATCAAAAATAGTAACTAAAATACCTATTAGCTACTAATTGGAATTTTTCGTTTGAACTTTCAAAGTTTCGTAGAGCAGGGTACCTCAATTTGAATAGAGAGGGTAGGGTGTACACAAATGTGTACGCCCGGCATCTACCACTACTATTCAAAAAAGAGCGTCCGGTCTGTAGGCAGAACAATTACGAAAACTCAAGTATTCTGAGATACAAACCAAGTACCCAAATTATGTAGATTTGAACCACTAACCTCCATATTCCTAATCCAGGGAGTTAATCACTGATGTATCAGATGGACCTATCATCATAATTCAAAAATAGTAACTAAAATACCTATTAGCTACTAATTGGAATTTTTCGTTTGAACTTTCAAAGTTTCGTAGAGCAGGGTACCTACCTGTATTGTGTTCTGTTCTTTGTTCTTTACAATATCAATGTAATCTGGTGGCTAACTGGGGGATAAATTATTTATCTAACAGGGAGAGCGTTTTAAATGCTATTCACTGTTACCAAGATCATTTTACTGTGGAAAATCAAACTGTTTCCTAAATCAATACGAAATTTCCGATTATAATATTTCTATGCATCATGATCATGAAGCTACTACGTGTAAGGCCACTAAATGGACGGGTGACCCTGGCATTATTATTGTTAATAATTATGATTATGACAGATTATTTAAAATTTTGTACAATTGACGGATTTATTTTGAAACATTTATTTCCGAGGTGTCAAATTTTGACCGCAGTACCTACGTAGGTACCTAATCGAAATAAAGGATGAGACGAAGAATGTCAACTCCCCACATTACAGGATGAGACAGAAGATTCCAACTCCGCTTTTGTATCAACTTTGAGAAGTGTTCTACTAATTACCATTTGCCTACAGGAGGCTTTTTAAAAATGTTATTTTTTGTGTACATCTGTAGAAAATATTTGCTTTACCCAGAATTTTGATGTATCTTTGCTGCTTTATGTCAACCCTGTACAAGTTTTGCAAAACAAAACAGCAAACTAATTTTATTATTTTAAAGATAACTTGTGTGGGTATATTTCAATTAAAAGACAATTAAATTGAAATAACAATTTAGTTAATACCCTAATTTGTGGTGGTTAAAAGGGTAAAAAGACAACAAATAACATTTTCGTTAATTAACTATGACTACTAACTTATGCTAGAGCTAGTTTGCTAATGTAAGTACAATTCATACAAGCCGAACGCTATCACCATATGGGATGCCGCACTCTCCTCTTGCAGAACTGATGGTTTTTCTATCGGAATTTCTCTAGCGTATGACAGCAACAACACATATCAAAAATGGTCTAGAACAGCGTACTCAACGAATGTGTGTGTGTGTGTGTGTGTGTGTGTGTGCGTGTGTGTGTGTGTTTGCTTATGAGGTAGGGTCTAGCTCATACCGTTTCCGAGATATTGTTAAATTACACCAAAAACCGCCAAAAAGCGGTAAAATACCGCCAACCGTTGCACCGATTTTAACCAAAAGTTTTGTGTCGCATCCTTGTCACATTTGACATCTACATACCAAATTTCAAGTCTCTAGCTCTTACCATTCTCGAGATATTTTGTTCACAGACAGACGGACAGACACACACACACGGACTAATGGCTGAAACTTTAGATTTAGCTCTAGGGTTTTGGCACTAAAAAGCTAAAAACTCACCATCGAAAATTTGACCCGATTACATTACTTTCCTTCCTATAGGAAAGTAAAAAATCTTTGTCAGTAACCTATGTATGTATGTATGGTGTATAAACTTGTAAAGAACATACAGAAGTGTCTTCGTACTAATGAGATGTCATTTTTCTCAGCAGCGCGAGGGGGGGGGGGGGGGGGGGAATAAAACTGGGAAATTTTCAATTTGAATAGAGAGGGTAGGGTGTACACAAATGTGTACGCCGGCATCTACCCACTTACTATTCAAAAAAGAAGCGTCCGGTCTGTAGGCAGAACAAATTACGAAAACTCAAGTATTCTGAGATACAAACCAAGTACCCAAATTATGTAGATTGAACCACTAAGCCTCCATATTCCTAATCAGGGAGTTAATCACTGATGTATCAGATGGACCTATCATCATAATCTTAGAATAGAATAGAATAGAATAGAATATACCTTGTTTATCCTGCCCGAATAGGACTGAAAAGTCCTTTTAACCCCAGCAGTCTAAACAAGGTCTCGTATATTTGATGGGTTATTAAAAAAAAAAAAAAAAACCAAAAAATTAATAAAAAAACCCTAAAAAAAAAAAAAAAAAAAAAAAAAAAAATCTTAGTGTAAAAATGGACTCATCAGGAGACACAATACTTCCCAGTTACTCGTAGGTGCTGGGTCAACACGAGAACACCAGAAAGTAACCCGTTTAAATATTTTTGCAATCAAATTACGGAGTAGGTACAAATTTTCGTCGACTCCGGGAATCGAACCTGGGACGTTCTGCATGACAACCAAACACTTGTAAGCACTAATAGGTTAAGTTAACACATGTAGTTACATAGTAAGTACCTAGGTATTTACTATGTAGTTGTATACTATTTCCCTACATTACGGAACGATGCGATGTAAAAGTTTAAAAGTTCGCATGAAGCTTCTATTCTAAGCGAATACTCCTGAAGAGGATTTCATATAATAAAATTGAAATGGGTACTCACACAAATCTAAAAAAAAACACTTTAGGAATTCCGAAATCTAATAAACCTCCCCTATTTGTATTTCATTTAAAGTTTTATGCCATTAGAATAATGATAACGCTGCTTCCATTACTCTGGGAGAGGGAGAGAATCTTCTCTCGTGACGTATGTATTACACAATGCTCTCCCATTTTATTATACTTACTCAATGTACTTAATTGATATTTTCCCGAGTTTTGATAGAGGAAATGTTAACTAATGCTAAGGTCTTATCGTCTCAAAATCCAAGGATGGGAAAAAGCCAGCGAACCTTATCTAATTAGAGAACGAACCCGTGACCTAGCGCTTACAAGGCAGACGCGATACCCTCTAAGCTAAAACTAGACTGGCTGTAATAGAAAGTAAAAATGTAGGATTCTAAAATAGGGTTTGATTCCCATTTTAGGTATGTGGAACCAAAGTTCAGAAAAGACCATACGTACCTACCTACCTTGTATATAAAAAATATAAAATCTTTCCTGATGATGAGTCTGTTTTCTGTAAGTAACGTGAAGAAGAAAACTCATTACTTAAAATGATGATAATGAAAATGACAATCTTCTGATATACTAGCTATAAAACTTCAAAAAAGCACATTGGCATTTGTCCCGTGACACGGTCGTTGTGAGGAACAGCCAAGACCAAGCAGCCAAGATGAAATTTAATCACAGGTGTTACGAACAGTTTCACAGACACTACATTGAATAATGGCTGTGAAAATACCAGTGATAGGTATAAAACAAAAGATAGTTCGCCATTAACAAACGGCGATTCTAATGTAAAACCAAATACTTTAATGCCCGTCACACATGCATGACATGCTGTATCATGAAATAGACAACTAGCATCATGCAACAGGCAGAATAAAATGCCGGCTGTTGCATGAGATTTCAATTATTTAACCCTCTTGTGCATGCCTGTTACCTCATGCACATCAGACCTGTCACAGTGTCACATGCGCTAGTCCCAATTCCAATGGTGAACTGAGAAGAAGAGAATGGCAAGATACTGCATGTCACGCATGCATGAACAATGAACATGTGTAAGTTACGAAATACTTTGTGTTCTTGGCGTTTCTTTTTCGATTCGAGAAGATTTTGTAGTCACTTAGAGCACCGGTGTATTTTGACATGGCAACTTTCTTAGGATAATAAATTTCGTTATTGAACTGAGAACTTTATTTATTACGATTTCCAAGCAAGAAGGAGAAGGCGAAGAAGGAGGGAGTAATGGAAGAGAATAATGAGAGGAAAAGCGATAAGAGAAAATAAAGGAAAACATAAGAAAGAGGAGACGAAGAGAAATAGAATGGAGAGATGTAGGTAGGAAAAAGAAAAATGGACAGGAAAAAAAAAAGATTGGATGAAATAAGGACAAGAGAAGAAAAAAGAGAAAGAAAGAGGGAAAAAGGAGACAAGGAAGAGGGGAGTATAAAAAAATCTGGTGTGAACATCACACGACTTTCTATTACATTTGCGGAATACGTATTTGAAAAAAAAAAAAAAATGTGAAATTTTTTTCTCAAGCCTCAAGCCGCCTATATGGCGGCCAATTTTTGGTCAAAAAATTTCTATCTTAAAATGCCTTCCGTGTAATAAGGAAACATATAAAGTATGGAAAAAAAATGATTTTTTTTTTTCGAAGTTCGAAACAACATTTGACATCAGGGGATCCCAAAACGGATATTTCCAACCCTTTCCCGATTTCGAAAATTTGGACCGATTGCAATACTTTCATTACTAGTATAGCTCGCTATACAGTAATAGAAAGTAGAAAGGGAGAAAAGGACAAAAATAGAACTCGTACACATCCAAATGTTAAGCTTTGGAAAAAGTTGGTGCTCCCAGATGTGAGAAACAGGAAAAGGGAAATGAAGAGGAGAAGGAGAAGGAGAGGAAAATAAGGACCAGAAGTTCACGAGAAGTGTAGAGTTGAAAGAGGAGAAGAGAAAGAAATAAATAAAAATAAAGAAAGATATACGAAAATATAAGGATCTAGAAGTTTAAAAATAATTTACTCTCGAGTTGAGAGGGAAGAAAAAGAAGAGAGGAAAAGGATGAGAAGAGGAAGAAGAAGAAGAAAATAGGGACTGAAAAGTTTCAGAGGAAAGTGTCGACTTGAGAGATGTCATTTTGAAAATTAATATCTCTTTCCAGTTAGCAGCAATGACAAACAGCAGTAGCAGTAGTAATAGGTAGCAGTGGTGATAGTAATAGCAGCAGCAACAAACTTCATCCTAAACAGATAAGGTTCGTTCTCGGAACGGCTGGCTTCTCCTATCCTGTCCTTCTCCTCACTTTGGTTTCAGAACGATAAGACATCCGTTTTCACTGTTCCCTCTATCAAACCTTCTAATAAAAAAAGTGCCTACATAGTACCTATAAATCTATGTTGAGTTCGTTGAAAAGTTCGAGGTTCCGTTATTGTATAAAGTTACGAGTTGTATGAAAATTTATTCATTTAAAATTGAAAGTTAAAACATTTAGCTGGGACCCTCATGAAATTGTCTAATTGGTTCCATTGTCTAACTCTCCACCTTTTGAATATTTTGTCTTTTCAGATTAGATTTTCGATAGGAAGTTAGATTAGGTTTTAAGTACTCCTTTATCCTGGTATCGAACTCTTTAGTTATCAAAAATAGTAACTAAAATACCTATTAGCTACTAATTGGAATTTTTCGTTTGAACTTTCAAAGTTTCGTAGAGCAGGGTACCTACCTACCTGTATTGTGTTCTGTTCTTTGTTCTTTACAATATCAATGTAATCTGGTGGCTAACTGGGGGATAAATTATTTATCTAACAGGGAGAGCGTTTTAAACGCTATTCACTGTTACCAAGATCATTTTACTGTGGAAAATCAAACTGTTTCCTAAATCAATACGAAATTTTTCAAAAGAGACCCTCGACCCACCTGCGGGTGCGGTGATACCCTAACCGTGGACCACATTTTCAATTGCCCCACTCACCTCCAATCACGCTCCTCCCTCCCCTCACCACCAACCCTTGACAACAACCCTGCCAATATTGATTCGACACTAATGTACATGAAGGCCATTGGCATCTAGGTACACTAAGATCTAGCCACAAACAGGGATCGGCGCGAACGACACAATAGTGTTAAAGCGCCTAACCCTGGCATTATTATTGTTAATAATTATGATTATGACAGATTATTTAAAATTTTGTACAATTGACGGATTTGTTTCGAAACATTTATTTCCGAGGTGTCAAATTTTGACCGCAGTACGTAGGTACCTAATCGAAATAAAGGATGAGACAAAGAATGTCAACTCCCCACACTACAGGATGAGACAGAAGATTCCAACTCCGCGTTTGTCAAGCAGAAGGTCCCGACTTTGATTCCCTGAGTTGAATAATAATTATAATAATAATCCGCTCTTGTTTGAACTGAAAAAATGATCAAACCAGTTAATCAAGATTTTTCTAAATTAAATCACCAGAACATAGGAAGGTTGAAAGTTTAGGATACCTCATAAAAAGGTGTTCTTTCTCATTAAATTTGCGTTGCTCATGATGGAGCGTTTTCCACACAAATTATTTGTCAATGATACACAATTACATGACCTATGGAGCACCCTGTAAATCCCCGTTCCCTGTATCCTACCCACCCTGTAATCCACCCACACCCTGTCTTCTCTCTGTCAATCCTCCTCCCCCCCCCCCAAGTCACTAATTAATTTTATTTACAACCGGGATTCCAATACTTCCTGCTCAATAACTATGTCCGTTTTTTGATCAGATCTGTCAGTAATGTTCAATGAAAGGTATACTGGAGGTGGTAGGTAGGTATTTTATTATTTTTGTCCATAGTGGACATCGAACCCGGGAATTTCTGCAAGCGAACGCGTTACCACATAGTGTTCCTAGAGTTATAACTCAGATCAGATTAACAAATGAGTTGATTTGAGATTCTATCAGGAAGGTTTAGCCTTAATTGATTGCCTTTACGTTTGTTTGTATGTAGGAGGTATGTTTAGGGCTTTAGGTTGGGCTTGAAGAGATCTCATGTTGGCATGAAAGTTTCAAACCAATACCCCGTAGGGGGATAGAGAAGGAGAGAGAGAGGGAGAGAGAGAGAGAGAGAGAGAGGGGGGGAAGGGGGGAAGGGCAAAGGGTGAGTTAGAGGCTTTTCAAACATATTACTCACTTATTTTGAGTGTGCTGATGACACCTCCCCCCTCCTATTTCATAACATATCCCACCCCATATACCTACCTCCCCTCTTCTCCCATAGTAGGTACCTATATTCCACCCCCCCCCTTCCCCTCCCTTCCTTCCTCTAAACAGGCGTGAAAATACATATTTGAAAATTAAACCTCCGATATTAAACTTTTCAAACTAACTTTGTAATACCTCTAATATCTATCCACATGTATCTAGGTATGTATACCTATACTTGTCTATGTATATTTATTTAATTTGTACCTATCTACCTATCCACAACGGGAAATGTTGATTTTACAACAAAATCTAATGCCCGCCGCTCACGATCAGACCGTCTGATAGACCCACAGGTCTGAAGTTTTCCCTGAAACACACGTTGTCTGATAGACCCACAGGTCTGAAGTTTTTCCTGAAACACACGTTAGGTACATAGTAAGTATGCTTTACCCTATATGCTCATGATAGTAATGATTATAACCTGTAAATACTTTTAGATACCAGGTAGGTACTTCCTACTGACTGTATGAGTAATGCACACACAAAAAAGTGTAAAAAAAGTACAAAAACTAGAAACTCTAGACAGTACAGCATGGAAATTTACTCACATAATAATGTTACTACTACGTACATTAACCTGTTAGAACCTACACTAAACTTTATGACGTCTGACTAAACGATTACGAAAACTCAAGTATTCTGAGATACAAACTAAGTACCCAAATTATGTAGATTTAAACCACTAACCTCCACATTCCTAATCCAGGGAGTTAATCACTGATGTATCAGATGGACCTATCATCATAATCTTAGTGTAAAAATGGACTCATCAGGAGACACAATACTTCCCAGTTACTCGTAGGTGCTGGGTTAACACGAGAACACCAGAAAGTACCTAACCCATTTAATATTTTTGCAATCAAAATACGGAGTAGGTACAAATTTTCGTCGACTCCGGGAATCGAACCTGGGACGTTCTGCATGACAAGCAAACACTTCTAAGCACAAATAGGTTAAGTTAACACATGTAGTTACGTAGTAAGTACCTAGATATTTACTATGTAGTTGTATACTATTTCCCTACATTACGGAACGATGCGATGTAAAAGTTTAAGAGTTCGCAAGAAGCTTCTATTCTAAGCGAAAACTCCTGAAGAGGATTTCATAGAATAAAATTGAAATGGGTACTCACACAAATCTAAAAAAAAGCACTTTAGGAATTCCGAAATCTAATAAACCTCCCCTGTTTGTATTTCATTTAAAGTTTTCTGCCATTAGAATAATGATAACGCTGCTTCCATTACTCTGGGAGAGGGAGAGAATCTTCTCTCGTGACGTATGTATTACACAATGCTCTCCCATTTTATTATACCTACTTAATCAATGTACTTAATTGATTTTTTCCCGAGTTTTGATAGAGGAAATTTTAACTGATGCTAAGGTCTTATCGTCTCAAAATACAAGGATGGGAAAAAGCCAGCGAACCTTATCTAATTAGAGAACGAACCTTATCTAATTAGAGAACGAACCTTATCTATTTAGGTATCGAACCCGTGACCCTAGGTATGTATACCTATACTTGTCTATGTATATTTATTTAATTTGTACCTATCTACCTATCCACAACGGGAAATGTTGATTTTACAATAAAATCTAATGCCCCCCCGCTCACGATCAGACGGTCTGATAGACCCACAGGTCTGAAGTTTTTCCTGAAACACACGTTGTCTGATAGACCGCTGTCTGCCAGACCGTAGGACTCGTAGGGTCGATTCCCGTCCGTGGAAAACTTTATTCTATACAGGTAAGGTTCAGAATGACTGGCTTTCTCCTACCCTGTGGAGAGCTCTGCCTGTGGTAGGTACAAAAGTTACATGTTGTTACACTTTGCCGTCCGTGGAAAACTTTATTCTATACAGGTAAGGTTCAGAATGACTGGCTTTCTCCTACCCTGTGGAGAGCTCTGCCTGTGGTAGGTATAAAAGTTACATGTTGTTACACTTTGCGTAGGTATGGAAAAGCGGCCTAAGTCATTTGTAAAGTTATGCCTACCTACCTATGTTACAGTCAAAGTAGGAATTCGATAGTAAACTTTATGTAAGAGTCCACACGAGTTTACACGCGTTAATTTCCCTACCTATGTTACAGTCAAAGTAGGAATTCGATAGTAAACTTTATGTAAGAGTCCACACGAGTTTACACGCGTTAATTTCTAATTAAGGCCGCGGGTTCGATTCCCAGGGCGGATTTTATCCTGATGGGATAATGTTTGTTCTCGGAACGGCTGGCTTTCTCCTATCCTGTCTTCCTTCTCTCTTTGCCAGCCTAGTTAGCTTAGTTGGTAGTGCGTCTGCCTTGTAAGCGCTAGGCCGCGGGTTCGATTCCCGCCCGGGGCGGGGATAATGTTCGTTCTCGGAACGGCTGGCTTTCCTCCTATCCTGTCTTCCTTCTCTCTTCGATTTCGGGACGATAAGACTTCTATTGTAAGCGCTAGGCCGCGGGTTCGATTCCCGCCCGGGGCGGATTTTATCCTGATGGGATAATGTTCGTTCTCGAGGCGGTAAGCGCTAGGCCGCGGGTTCGATTCCCGCCCGGGGCGGATTTTATCCTGGATAATGTTCGTTCTCGGAACGGCGCTAGACCCGGGTTCGATTCCCGCCCGGGGCGGATTTTATCCTGATGGGATAATGTTCGTTCTCGGAACGGCTGGCTTTCTGCCCGGGTTCGATTCCCGCCCGGGGCGGATTTTATCCTGATGGGATAATGTTCGTTCTCGGAACGGCTGGCTTTCGTCCTACGGCATAAATTAAGTTAAGGTTCAGCCAGCCTAGCTAGCTTAGTTGGTAGTGCGTCTGCCTTGTAAGCGCTAGGCCACTGGGCTCGATTCCCGCCCGAGGCGGATTTTATCCTGATGGGATAATGTTCGTTCTCGGAACGGCTGGCTTTCTCCTATCCTCGATTCCCGCCCGGGCGGATTTTATCCTGATGGGATAATGTTTGTTCTCGGAACGGCTGGCTTTCTCCTATCCTGTCTTCCTTCTCTCTTTGCCAGCCTAGTTAGCTTAGTTGGTAGTGCGTCTGCCTTGTAAGCGCTAGGCCGCGGGTTCGATTCCCGCCCGGGGCGGGGGGATAATGTTCGTTCTCGGAACGGCTGGCTTTCTCCTATCCTGTCTTCCTTCTCTCTTCGATTTCGGGACGATAAGATCATAGCAGTTACGTACAGTTCCCTCTGTCAAACCTCTTAAAAAAGAAAAAAAAAACTTAGAAATTAAAAGAAAGACATAGGTACCGTTTAAATAGCTACATCCTAGTCAGCTTGGTTCTCGGAACGGCTGGCTTTCTCCTATCCTGTCTTCCTTCTCTCTTCGATTTCGGGACGATAAGATCATAGCAGTTACAGTTCCCTCGGTCAAACCTCTTAAAAAAATAAAAAAAAACTTAGAAATTAAAAGAAAGACATAGGTACCGTTTAAATAGCTACATCCTAGTCAGCTTGGAGATTACGCGTCTGCCTTGTCAGCACTAAGTCGCGTGATCGATTCCTGCCCGGGGTGGAATTTATCCTAAATTGTATAAGATTCCTTTGAGGACGGCTGGCTTCTTCCTACCCTATCCCTCTCCTCTCTTCGATTTCAGGATGGAATGTGTGTTTGTTCGAATGTGTGTGTGTGTTTGTTTATGAGCTAGAGTCTGAGGACGGCTGGCTTCTTCCTACCCTATCCCTCTCCTCTCTTCGATTTCAGGATGGAATGTGTGTTTGTTCGAATGTGTGTGTGTGTGTGTGTGTGTGTGTGTGCGTGTGTGTGTGTGTTTGCTTATGAGGTAGGGTCTAGCTCATACCGTTTCCGAGATATTGTTAAATTACACCAAAAACCGCCAAAAAGCGGTAAAATACCGCCAACCGTTGCACCGATTTTAACCAAAAGTTTTGTGTCGCATCCTTGTCACATTTGACATCTACATACCAAATTTCAAGTCTCTAGCTCTTACCATTCTCGAGATATTTTGTTCACAGACAGACGGACAGACACACACACACGGACTAATGGCTGAAACTTTAGATTTAGCTCTAGGGTTTTGGCACTAAAAAGCTAAAAACTCACCATCGAAAATTTGACCCGATTACATTACTTTCCTTCCTATAGGAAAGTAAAAAATCTTTGTCAGTAACCTATGTATGTATGTATGGTGTATAAACTTGTAAAGAACATACAGAAGTGTCTTCGTACTAATGAGATGTCATTTTTCTCAGCAGCGCGAGGGGGGGGGGGGGGGGGGGAATAAAACTGGGAAATTTTC